>NW_010225774.1:0-24746 GCF_000690775.1 Eurypyga helias
TCCTCCTCCCGCCACCGCCTCCGCCGGCAGTTTGAAGGCAAATCCGGCTGCGTCACTTCCAGCCCGACGAGGCGGAAGCGGTCAACGGCCGCCCCGACGGGTGGACAACAGGTTGGTGTCGGTGTTAGCGTTATTACAGTGTTGAGCTGCCTTTTTTTTTTTTTAATGTTGAAGGAAAAAAAAGTAGGAATAAGGATATGAAAATGTAAAGAAGAATAGCGCACTCGCATTGGCCGGGAACGAACCCGGGCCTCCCGCGTGGCAGGCGAGAATTCTACCACTGAACCACCAATGCTGCCGCGATTGACTCTTCCTGCCTCGGTAACTCGAAGGTGAGGAGGGCTGATTGCGCCTGCGCTACCACAAGTATTCAAACGGTCGCGGCAGGGCGACAAAGCCGGCGGCGGCCAGCGAGTCCCGTCCTATTAAGGGAGAATTCAATTTCTTCCCAGAGGTACAGAAGCCTTGAAATAATAACGGCAGTGGGAAAATGCTTTAGCCATCTTATAACCGAAATTCCTATTAGAAACGGTGCTACGAAAAAGTGATTTCGTGCTAAAGGGTGTTCTGGAGAAGAGAAGGGTCTGCAGGGACCTTACAACACCTTCCAGTACCTGAAGGGGCTACAAGGAAGCTGGGGGGGACTTTTTACAAGGGCCTGTAGTGACAGGACAAGGGGGAATGGGTTTAAATTGAAAGAGGGGAGGTTTAGATTAGATATCAGGAAGAAGTTCTTCCCGGAGAGGGTGGTGAGGCACTGGAACAGGCTGCCCAGAGAAGCTGTGGATGCCCCATCCCTGGACGTCTTCAAGGCCAGGCTGGATGAGGCTTTGAGCAACCTGGTCTAGTGGAAGGTGTCCCTGCCCCTGGCAGGGGGGTTGGAACTACATGGTCTCTAAGCTCCCTTCCAACCCAAACCATTCTACGATTCTATGGTAATATATTTTCTACATCAGCAGTTTGAGATATGGACTTTCTCAAAGACAATTTTTCCTCCTAGCAGACATAAAAGCTGTGATATGCTGTCATACATCAAGAAAAGGAATACCTTAGTGATGCATAACGTATGCATAATAAATAAATAAGATTTAATTATTTTGATGAAAGAGGCAGCAGGGGACGGGGAAAGACCACCAGTAAATTGAGTTCTTGAACATCAAAATAGCCTTTTGAGAAAAAGTTAAACACAACAGTGAAGTACTAGAACTTCTGCTGTTAAACATCTGCAAAACCTCCTGTTAATCAGCTGAGCTGTTGCAGTGTGAAGGGGATGCAGGGCAGAGGGGTGTGGAGAAGGGAGGAAGAATGAATGCATTTGGGCGTATTTAATACATTTCATATTTGATTAGCCAAAAGAACAATTTGGTTTTCACTTCATGTAAAGATTAATTGTATTTTTTATTACCCCAGCAGGCGTTACGCTACAGAAACTGATTCTGGAAAAACAGACAGTTCCTGAAACCCAGGAAAGTAGCTGATAATTCAGTTAGGCTGTTCACAAGTGCTGGAAGTCTCTCTTACTCTGCAGTAACTCCGAAGTCAGCATCAGTGCAACCACCCCCTCACGTCCCCCGGGTCAAACGCGCAGGCTGTGCTAACCGTTCCGTCAGCAGGAGCAAGGAAGCCCCAGCTCATCAACTATGGCAAGGGCACAGACAAGCAGGAAAGCTCCCACGTAAAGGGGACGGATGCTCTGGGGTACCAACTGGGAGAGTCAGCATAACACATGCACGTTCTCTTCATACGAGCATCAGGGGACCCAGAGATTAAAGTCCGAGCCACCACCGTGTAACCCTATAAAACCCAAACATTCACAGCTCACATACGTAGCTGGACTGCAGGTATGTAAAGTCCTGGCCAAAGGGGATGCCCATGTCGTGACAGAGACAAGTACAGAACACTAAGACTGGTGAGTAACTCGCTGTGGTCGCAAGATAATGCAAGGTTGTTCTGTTTACTAGCTAGGCACGCAATAAATAATGTGCTTAAGCAGGATTGTGCGGTGGTCTATGTATTTAATCGGAGGATCCAAAAGAACTGAGAGTCAGAAAGACATTTATAATACAAAAAACACATGATATATACATATGCACACATAAAATATATCTATCCATATCGATAGATATAAATCAGTAAACTTGAACAGTGCCTTTATGAAGAGCATCTTAAGGCATTCAAACATTGTACTACCACACTGACCCAATTTATTACCTTTTTGCTTTGGCTGAAAGCAAACAGATTAAAGGCCTGATCTGAAACACCAAAGACATCTGCAACCGAAGCCTAATAGTATCGTGGGTGGCAGCAGCAGCAGCAGCATTTGAGAAC
Source organism: Eurypyga helias (assembly GCF_000690775.1). Lineage (NCBI taxonomy): Eukaryota > Metazoa > Chordata > Aves > Eurypygiformes > Eurypygidae > Eurypyga > Eurypyga helias. The sequence continues at coordinate 2,329 of NW_010225774.1, forward strand.
CCACCCACTGCACTGCCTAGTAGCTGAGTAATATTAAAAGGAGCCTAAATAAACCATTCCCACTCACAGCTTTGCAACAGCAGAAGATAACGTCAGTCTCAAAGAGGGTTTTCTAGCCATATATTCTATAGATTCTATTACAAACCGAAGAGAGAGAAGATACAGCAAGAGGGCCTGCCCTAGGATAGAATGCCACTGAGTATCAAATAGTATTTACAGTAGTTATAGGATTATAGAACATTTCATAAATACAATTAATACGTGTACAAGGGCACATAAGAGAGGTTTATTTTCATGCTTTACAAAGCAAAAGTCACCTGAACTAAAACATACTGCAGCTGCTGGTTGGGAGCCTCTCTTCCCAACTGGCCTGTACAAAGCAATCCCCAGCGCAGGTCACCAGTGAAACACCCATGTTGTAAGCAGCAGCTACGAAGAATCTCAATAGACTCTGCATCTACGTATGAAACGTGACGTCTCAAAACACGGGTAAGGCACAGCATGTTGGAGAGTCGTGACAACGTTTACCTATAACTGACTTTCTCGGAAAACTTGGACCGTAACACGCTGCACTTTTGCAAGGAAATATACAACCCTGCAGCGTAGAGGTGGCAAAATTCAAAGGTGGTGTATTATGACTTCTAACACAAGGTGACAGAAGATGACAGGTGCGTCCACCAAAGTCTAAAGATGTGAGCTCTCCTTATGTTTGCTTCAAAACGGTAAAATAGTATTTAATAGTTCAGTACTTGCCCGTGTCCTTAAAAGACTCAATTTCCTTTCATAAAAGCAACTGACTTTGCTCGTACAGAACTGTAGTGCCTTTACAGGACTTTTTCCTTTCTTCTTAATTTTTTCAAACCCATTGGCTAAAGACCAGTTGTAGTGTTAAACAGAATAGTGTAGTACCATGCAGGCAGAGGAGGAATATACTCGGATGAAAAGGTAATTTTAACCGTCAATTTAATGAAGAATTGACATTATTTTCTCTGAACACGTCACAAATGGTAAGGCAGGCTTGATTAATTTACCTTTAACCAGTAATATATTATACTTCACTCCAAGACAAGTAGACCAGTCTTACTGGGATACTTACTACGAAGGAGGACAATCTTTAAAGGTTTATTTACATGGAAACCAATCTTTTTTACATAATATATATAAAATGGAGTAGTTATACACTGCAGCCACTTCATAATATTTAAGCTAAATGAAACTAATCTTAAAAGCTTATCTATTTTAACAGCTGTGGAACAGGCAGACAGCACACGAATTGGATCATTTAGCTAGAAGCCCATTATAGAAAGTGACTAACTGCCTGCTGAAGAAAAGGAACGATTTTTCATCATCATCCTCTAACCGTGATAAGCACTTCAGGGGTGAACTTCCACAAATGTTTTCTCCAGTGACAGAGTACATTTAAGAAGTCTCTACACTGCCAACCGTTTTTAATGCAGTTCAGTCTTTTCTGAGTTACACCAGTATCAATCATTTTTTGGACCACACTGGAAACTGGAAAATTCCCCTCAAATGAACACACAAGAAACCTCCCAACGCGAAATGCCAAGCCATTTCTCCACTGATCTGGTATGTAGGACAGTAGTACCGGCAGGCGCACTGGCACAAACCGAGACACTGAAGCAGAGAAAAGGAACAAATGGCCCAAAGCGCACAAGGGTTTCTCACCAAGCTGGCTTAAGAAAGTAAACTAGTAACTGGCGTTTGCTGCGAGAACAGCCACAAACACCCATTTAACGATGCCTGAAGAGTCACAATGCCAGTACAATGGCACAAATAATAATTTGAGAAAGCAGTAATGCTTACAGGCACGCTATTAGATTATCCGCCGGAATTCAATTCCAAGAAGGAGGAAATGTTTAAAAGACATGAAATACCTTGAGTTTTCTTTAGCACTGTGTTAGCTTCAGGAGAAACTCAATTCTTTCTGCCTCTCACCTGTAATTCCTGGTCTTGTCTCAGGGAAGCTGCTTAGAGGGTTGCCCCCCTCCCTGACCCCAGTAACCTCAGCAGGTTCAGTACCCTCCCACCACAAGACACGAGGGGATGCCTGCTCACCTGCTGCGGGAAATTAGGAACACTGTCACGCAGAAGGCAGCAGACACAGCCATAAGCTCCTAATTCTGTTCTGAATGGGGCTGTGAAAGATGGAGCACTGAACTGCACTGATGACTCAGATGGACTGGTGCATGACATTTCTCCTCACTATCTGCCGTAACGAGGAGGAAAACTGTTAGAGCCAAGTGAAACCAGTCTCCACAACAACAGTCTCAAAAGCCATAATTTTTAATCTTTTCCCATTACTATCTCAAACATATAATAAAGAAACAATTCTAAAATTTATTTTGCAAACTAAAAACTCCAACTAAAGCAGAACTGTACACACTTTACAGTTTGGTTATAGTCAGAAAATTATACTAGATTTCAGAAAGTGTATTTCCCAAAACTCTTTTCCTCTCCTAACTGTAAAAAACTGATGGCAGGAGGCAATCAAGTTGTTGCTGAGTGACCAGTGCTCCTGTTTTGAGAGTATACCAGTCACATGCTACAGCGTTACTAATGTCAAATTCAATTATTATTATTTAATAAAATACTAGTTCTAATGCTTTATCACTTTACAATCGTATTACAGCCAAGACTGACATTTTCTTGTTCCAAAGCTGAGAACTATGCCACTATCACAGCAGCTGGAAACCTTTCACCAGCTAGATGGCTCAGTTTTCCCAACTGTGAATAATTAGCCTAAATACAGTGAGAAGTGAAGGTACAGCAGCCTCTTTTTTTTTTTTTCCCCCCTTCCCTCTTCAGAAATACATCGGAGATCTTTATTAGTGTAAAGTAGATTTCTGTATTTGGTCAATGCAAGGAAAAACTGTCATTAAAAATTCTGGAGCAGAGCTTTGTTTTCCAAAACTATTCAATATATGTACAAATAGATAGCAGGCATCATTTTAGGAGAAACAAAGAAAGTGATCACTATTTCCTATTTTGAGTACTTAGAGTACAGAGAACTGATAATAAAATTCAAGTGATTTTTTTTTCCACCTTACATCAAATCTCTTCTAAATTAAACAATGCTGGAATAAATTAATATTTGTGAAGGATTTCCCTGCATCCTGGGGAAACAAAATGTACAAAAGAACGAGAAGACACAATTTTCTTAGTGTTTTAAAAAAAAGTGTGCATGTATTTATCCTAGCAATCTTCTCTCAATTCTCCTAGGAGAAGAGGCTTTCCAAAAATTGCAGCTGCAAAATAAGTTTATTTCCTTTTTTCATCTTTATTCCTCTACTAAACATAAACTAGGTCACGATTCTGAACCCCTCTACCTGCCCGTTCATCATCATCTTCATCATCGTCATCTGATTGCTGTTCTGAGTTTTGGGAACTACCATACTCATACTCAATGGGCTTTGGATTGTTGTACGGGTAGCCATTGTCATCAAAAAACCTCCGGAATGTGAACTCATAAAAAGCATGTTCAGGATGTTTGCCATTTTTGTACCACCCATTAAGTGTATCGTTTCTGTTCCCTTCCTTATCATCATCACTCCACAATTTATCTGGATCAACCGGATCGAAGTTTGACGTGTCCGTAGGATGAGCAATTTTGGGAATGTAGAAAGCAGACTGCCGCCGCAGATCGCTTGAAAAATCAATCGTTTTAAAAAAGGGATGAGCTTTTATTTCATCTGCACCGTTTTTGCCTAAACGATCTTCTGGCCCTCGGCAGAGTTTAATAATAAGGTCGGAGGCCTCTGGAGTCAATTTAGCTTGAGGTGGAATATGAAGTGCAGTTTGCCAGTTGATAACCTTTAAAGCAAAAAGAGATGTTACTCTATTTACGATTTCATAGAAAGGAAAAAACACAGTGAAGATCAGAACAACAAAACAAACAAGCCAAGCAGCCACAAAGCATTCAAAATGTGTGTTTTCACTCCACAGAAGGAAAACGTTAAGCTGCTCTTTCAGAAAGACATGGAACGTTTTATTTGGCAAGCTGGCAAAGCCCAGGTAAAGTTTATTCACTTTCCAGATCTAAACTGGAGTCTGGCACAGAATACCCCTGCTATAAACTAAAACAAGGTATCATGAAAAATGGTGCCAGGAACCTGAGATTAGGCACATGGTGTACAGTCTTAAAAAGAGGGTAAGGCAAATGAATTTTGATTTATTTGATGAACTGGAAAGATTAACAAGATTTAAAGTTTAAAAAAACCAAACAATGCTGCAATGTATTTAAGCTAACTAATATCTTTCAACTGAATGCAATTTTGCAACAATGGCACCTGCAGAAGATTGCCCTGGTGCTTTCTCTGAAAAGGGTGGGAGCTCAGGAAGGAAGGGACCAGTGGCTCTGAGCTGCCAGTAACCCTGAGCAGCCACAGTCACCTGCTGCTCCTCTACCTCTGCGTGCTGAGGGCCTGCAGATATATCACCGAGGGAAATCCTCTGCAGGTAAGTGGGGATGGAAACCGAGAGGTGGGAACAGAACACCCAGATGCTGGAAGAGGAGAAGAAAAAAAAGTGGAAATAACTGGAAGAGGTACAGGAAGTGAAAGGGAATGGCCGAGACCCGAAATGTGATTTTCAGTTGGCACATTTACTGCATGACCAGCTAAAAGATATGAACACGACCCTTGAAGTACCTTTACAAATTATAGTGCACTGCCACAGTAATGTGAATTTTAAAAACTTGTTGGCCTGTAACATGCTTGAATAGAGCAGCACTCAAAAATCACCTTTGATTCCATTACAAGTTAGAAAGCCTATGTAAATTTCAAGCCTGCTTTTTTCGGTCTGTTAACATGAGACTTTTAAAGTTACCTTCATTTGTGTTTCCAGTGGCGTTTGTGCCAGGAATGGAGGCTGCCCCACTAACATTTCAAAGAGAATAACTCCAACACTCCACCAGTCACACAATTGTGTGTAACCTGAAACGGAGTCAAAACAAGGTAGTCAAAGCCTCAGAAATACAAGATTAAAATTATACTAAGAATAAAAGAGGTTCACAAGAAAATTCTATTTGCTACTTATTTAGGAGACGTGTGGACGAGGTGCTGAAGGACGTGGTTTAGTATTAGCATTATTAGGCTAACTGTTGGACTTAATGATCTTAAAGGTCTTTTCCAACCTATAAGATTCTATGATGCCATGAAGATTTCCATATTGGCCATTTATTTTTTATCAGAATATTACATACTTGGGAAAAGTGTACAAAAGGTAAAGCAAACTTCCTGAACGTCAGTTACTTCGCAGCGAGGCTACAGCAGAAAAACACATTACCCATTCGTAACAAGACTTCCGGCGCAATGTAATTGGGCGTGCCGACAAGAGAATGGGCCAGGCAGCGCTGGTGCTGACGCGCCGCCCTACGCTCCAGTGGCTTCAGCCGATCACCGCATCTGCAGTTTGCCGGGTCACCCCATTCGTTGCTGAAATCCATACTGTCTTGACGTGCATGGTCGCCTAGAATTGAGTGAGAAACATGACCAAATGGAGGGAGATTACTTCAGTTCTTACCTAGTGTGAAATTATCTGTTAACATCTCTTGTTATAAAACAGAATCGGTTTCAATTTCAACACTCAATTTGAGAGCTAAAAAGGTTGTCAACATCAGGATTTTAACTGTTTATGATATAAAAATAAGAACTTTAAATTCACTTTTGACATGACAATGAGTAAGTATTAAGTTTGATCTTTTCTCACGTTTTTCCTTAACATAACCACACTGGGGGTACAGGGCATATGCTGTTCCTGCCCTTATGTAATCAGAAAAAAAAGCCCAATAATTAAAGCAGCAAAAATTAACATCAGATTTTAAATCTTCAACTTCTCTCCAGAAACTGTGTAACAGTCTGGCCTAAGGTACATGACATTTTGATAAAAACAAGTCAAAAGTAATTTTAAAATTGCTTTTGGATGGTATGTTTTTATTTTTGAAAATTAAAAGTAGATTATTACAAAATCTGTGTTTTATCACAGTCAGAACTATGGAAAAAAAGTATCTCATTTAGTCAAGCAGGGTATTTTAAGAGCCGTCTTAAACCTCTTCTGAGAAATCAACAGGTTACACTAGAAGGAAGTACGAGACACTCAGAACTTGGGGCAAGGTTTTCAAGAACAATTACATATAAAACATCAGCCCTACTTTAAAAACAGAGTTAAGGCTGTTGTCTACGTAATTATTGCTACCATAGCAATTATTCTCTGTCCAAACTTCAGGGACAAGCTTACAGCAGCACAGCTCTTTCCTCCTCCCTTAAGGAATCAATGGTCACACTTAAACTCTCCCTAACCAAACGCTGCTTTCTATAATGTGAGTGGCATGCAGACGTGTTGTTAGATGTGTTATTATTCAGAAAGGAAACCGCAGTCATCTGTCTACTCGTTTATTTTTTTAAATTCCTTGCAAAGAATGACAGATGAACAAAATAACAAAGGAAACTTTTCTATTTCTCTTACCACTCTGGTAGTACTTTGAATCGTGGGTCCATCGAAAACCCGTACAGAGCCCGAAGTCAGTCAATTTAATGTGACCATCGCGGTCTATCAAGATATTATCAGGTTTAATATCTCTGTGGATGAAGCCCATTTTATGAACACTTTCAACTGCACAGGTCAGTTCTGCTGTGTAGAACCGTGCCAGGTTTTCTGGAAAGACACCCATTCTAATTAGGAGACTCATCATATCACCTCCTGGAATGTAGTCCATTACAAAGTACAAATTGTCCTTATCTTGGAATGAGTAGTACAGGCGAACAACCCACTCATTATCGGCCTCTGCCAGAATATCCCGCTCGGCTTTAACATGAGCAACTTGATTTCTAAGCAATACGTCTTTCTTCCTCAGAGTTTTTGTTGCATATAAAGCATTGGTATCCACTTTCCTTGCTAGGCAAACTTCTCCAAATGCACCAACTCCCAGGGTTTTAATTTTTACAAACATCGACTTGTCCATTTTAGCTCTTCTCAGACGAATATAATTAGACTCTTTCTGGCACAACATTTTCCTCATTTGATCTCGGGCTTCCGGTGACAATCCAACCTGTGCAGCAAACAGAATGAAATCCAAGGAGTGAACAGTACTCTTAATTTTTGGTGATCTTATCATTACAAGGCTTAGGCAAAGCAAACCCAATACATACAGCATGGGAAATAGCACTTTGGGGGTTTTGTTTTGCCTTTTTGAATTTACACGTTAGGATTCTATGAAAACATACACGAGTGATGCAAAACAAAACGTGACCACTTTGAACAGCAGAACGCACGAGGTGCCATGCACCAGAAGGTTCTTGAGAAGGAAGTATGTTCTCAAGGCCAGAAAGGGTAATTTACAAGCTAGTGATAAAAAACACTGCCAGTAATACTTCTCTGAGTAACAGCGTGCATCAACTGCCTCCCTGAGTCCCTCTGCAGAGCTAAAAGATGTGCCTAGGGGCACTAAGCTGCTGAGGGATAACTGAGGAGCTGCCATGGGAAGGGCATCCGTGCTCTAGAATAGATACAGCAGTCACTAAGCTTCCTGACCATGTCAGTGGAATTTCAGTTGCAGGAGGGAGTACACGCCACTATCACGCTTCCCGCAGTAGCTACGCAAACCAGATCCGCATGGCAGTGTTCCCTACTGTCCACCCCCACCACGCACGTGCCTCTGCCACAAGCCAAGACCTGATCTTCCCTCTTACCACAAAACATCTCTTTCTAACACGACTTCCGTCACACCTTCTCTACCACTCTCCACACCAACTAGTTGAGCAGAGCAATTTCTCTGCAGTGGCTACCTCCACCCCACGGTATCAGTTCTCGGCTCCCATCTGCGCACATATCCCTATCTTCAGTGAACATCCCTGGAGTTCTGCCCAACACCGCTAACATTCTGACAGCTGAAACACTCACAGGGCACACACAACTCATCACCTACAGCATGGAAACCCTTATCTACAAGAACCACATTGAGTGTTCTCATCATATTCCAACCTGGGTTCCTCCTAGCGTGTTTTTGCTGGCTTCAATTCTTTCAATTCCAGTGCCAGCTTTCTTGGCAAATTTCAAGGCCTGGAATCACAATCTCGCTTCTTTTTGCTTTTTATGTGAGCAGAATCTTCAATTTTTTAACATTCTTTTCTCTGTGACACAACCCTCACATGGCTTTAGGTTTGTTCCTTTTTTTTTCGTCAGCATTTTCAAAATCTTTTATGTTCCCTTTTTCACAGCATTTCAATTATTTTATCTACCTACCTGAGCTGAAACCACCATCCTACAACACTGATTTCCAAGTTCTATGTATATTTCCTTATTATTTTTCCTGGGCATTCTGATAATAACATTGAACACGGCCGAACTGAACCCCTGCACACATCATAACGGTTACTTAGGTACTTTTCTAGAAGTTACCAATTTCTTATTCTCACACCTTATTGATTCTTGATACCCAATCTCGCTGCTTCCATCTCCTTAACGCTTTGAATGCTTAAGATACTGTCTGCATAACAGTACTCAGGACCATCATCGGTGTTAGGCAACCGCTAACCTAGGCCTGTATAAACTGCACGTTAATAGATGACTTCCACTTTGCCTAATGTACAACGTCACTTGAAACAAAACACAGTAGGCGTGACTGAGGAAAAAAGGGTAGAGAAAATATCAATTAGATACCATTCAGATTCTTAAACATGCTTTCAGGATACTATGTGTCACCTATTAAAGAACACACTGTTAGAACACAGAAAATTTCTTACAGGCATCATAACAAAAATGGACCCAAAGGAGATGCAATGAGGAAAAGGCATACAAAATGCTTGTCCACCCCAAACTTCACAAGCCATATCAATTCAGTAAGATTTAAATGGGGAAGGCTGTCTCAAATTGGAGACAATCTTTTTGTCGGCATCAGGCAGGCAGTAGCTAGGACTGGGTAGCAGTAGTTTCAGGGCCGGATGTGGGAAATAGGTTCAACTCCCTACTCTGAATCAAGACATTGTCTTTCTCAACACATTCCTGCAGGAACACACAGGAACTCTCTTCCAAGACAGAAACATCAAGTTTTCTGTGAATGAACATGCTTAAGGCACGCTCCAATGCAGAGGGAGGGATTTTTCAAGACTTACAAATGTCAAGAAGGCCTCTGAAGACCTGATTACCCTAAGTAATGAGCTAGTTTCCCTTTGTCCTTCTCATGAAGACCCTAAATATACTTCACTACTGTGAGATTCTTCTCCTACACCCTGATGAAAGAGGTCTGCTGCAGCACAGTACCTCGTTTTCCACCCTGCAGCCTGTAATTCAACATCCCAGCTTTAACTCTAGTATATGTATCATAAATTGCATTTTGTGTAAGAAGAGACATTTACTAGGGTCCTTCAGATGCACAAGAAAAATATTGAGAAAAGTTATATCAGTGCTTTCATACAAGTAACACTTGTGCTCGTGATACTATGGAACACAAAACAGTAGGAAGGGAAAGTGAAGTTTGCAAGTCAACATTAATTGTGATCTTACATAAGAGTACTCAAAAATAGTAAAAATAAATTCATGCTTAATTCTGATGCAGGACTGCATGCAAAGCCCTCTAAAAAGAGATCATGCTATTCTTAATAAATACTGTTGCTCCAAAGTCTTACTTGTCTACACAGGGATGGAGGCTACAGAGTTCAGGAAAGCTTCCCACACCTTAACAGTTTAAATCAGCTGTTAGTAGAAGTGAAAAGGAAAGAGAGAAGACTAAAGATCTAGAAAAAGCTCCAGGAAGAAATCTTGCTAATATTTACATATTCGTGATTACAAACACTTACAAAACACTACAGCTTACAGTAAGAATTTTCAAAGAGTGAGAAAACATGGATTTAAGAAACAGCACTTCAAGAAAGTGGCATAAGCCAAATAAATTCTTTCATAGACTAAATTAAAAGGTACATCATACTAATACATATTTCTTAACAACTGTATTTGAAAATTTGGCATAAGTAATACATGTCAAATTTCCATTTCTGCAAACCTTAATTTCACTACCTCTCATCAGTTTCTCTTTCAGAACAGAAGTATGCATCAGCCCCAGTTTTTACCGTTTTGATTTCATTGAGAACACTGAATTCCCAGAAACAGACCAACTGATGTCACATAGGCCCAAAGTAGTTGACTTTACATGGTCCTGTTGATGTCCTTTTTTTATTATCCCATTCAATTACCTCTTGTTTAAACAGACACCCTTACAACCTGGATACAAACTGCAGAAAAGGTATCCCTGTTTGGGTGACTATGTAAACGCACTAACCAGCCTACCACTTGTCCCTGCTTTGCTACTCGTACCTGCAGTGTTTATTAAAAAAAAAAAAAATTCAAAAACATTAAAATATTGCATATAACTCACTAAATATAACCCATAAGAAAAAGCTATAAGACACGTAGTTAAATCTCAGTTCATTCAACAAGGATTTAGCTTCTGCTGCCTTATCATACACGAGCCAGACGAACCACACGTAGACACACAAAAATCTTACTTAAAAAAACCTGATTTCTAAGACGACAATGAAGCACGTAAATGAAGCAATTAAGATTTTGCCACATTGCAAACACAAAAACCAAAATCAGGCTTCGATACCACAATATACTACAATGTTCTATTTATCTGTACTATTTAAACATTCTACAATTCAGACATACTTCTTAAAATTAATAAAGGAACAGTTCTAGTCACAGATTTATAAAGAAGAAAGAGTTTACCCGCATCATTTCATTCTCTAGTTGTTTTTTGCGATGCAAACGCTGCTGATGTGACTTGAGTATATTCTCCACATGCTGCTCCATGAAGAATTTAAAGGCCTGAGGGGAATAGCTTTGAATTCGAGACTCTCTTCTTTCTTCATCCTTCTTGTTTTTTCTAACAGGAACAGGTGATGTTGTAATTTGTTTCTTTTCTTTATCTGTTGAATCAACACATTCATAATTCTTTTCCATCTCATCCTCCTTGGATAAAATAGGCAGTTCCTCCTTGTTGAGCTTGGGTCCTGTCTCATACAGATTGACAGAGGGATTCTGGTGTAACAAGTGTTTTGGGTAAGGTGGTGGGGGACCCTGGTAATTTGGAGCCTCTGCAACAGGAGGCATAACTGCCATATTTGCAGATGGACTCTCAGAGAAGGGAATGGTCTGAACGGTCTGCACCGGCTGTGGCATCCAGGAAGGGTGAGTGGGCGCTAAGGCCGTCTGTAGCTCTGGTTTTAACACGCGCATGCTTTTGACTGGTTGCTGAATGGGAGCTGGTGTTATAGCTGTCACTGTTGTAGCCGAAGGCTGAGAGCTGCTAGAGTGACTCTGCCTGCTTCCATGATGGTTGTTGAAAGAGTTTGACCGTACGGGAACGTTGGGTTGCCACGCTGGCAAGTCATGCCCACTGCCAGGCGACGACTGCGGCTGCACCGGGGAAGGCTGTGACCAGGACGCAGGTATTCCAGCCACATTTGTATTATAAAGTTCCATGTTGTGGCTATTTCTATTTGGCACCATCATTGCCTGAGGAAGATTCCCATTAGTGTATGCTGAAGGAGGAGCAGATCCTCCTGCCTGCATCTGTAGTGCTGTGGGACTCTGCCTGTTTGCTGGATTCATGGGGTATGGGGGCGGCTGGCGACTCACTGAGCTCCCAGACACCACGTTCTGGTGAACTATGAATTCTGCCTGACAATTGCCGTTCTGCATTCCAGCTCTTCCTGAGGGAAAGCTAAACTTGCTGTTGGCAGAACTCTGCATGATTATTGGTTGCCTGCCAATGGGGACAGCACTCATGCCTCTCTGACCCTGTGTGGAAGAATTTATGGGTGGGGGATTCATCGGTGGAGGTGGATAACCATCCTGCCATGCTCCTGGTGGCACTGGAGAAATACGGGAGATTACATATTCCATGTTCCCAGAGTAACGCTTTGTTTGAGAGTTTGGTTCCCAGGAAGGAGGTGGAGGAGTAGTTCCCCTTGGAGGGGGAGTCTGTCCTCGAGGAGGCGGAGGAGGAGGAGTGACACTGCGTATCTGTGGTAGCGGCGGTGGATTCACTCTTTGTCCATTTGCAGGATGAGGCTGAGCAAATGCTGCAAGGCCAGATCCAGATAACGGCCTTCCTACATCAGGCTGAGAACTGGGGCTTTCCGAGCGATATACTACACCATCTCCCAGGGAAGGGCCATGCCGTTGGGGAACCAAGGACTCCTTCGAACCCTTCCAGCTCTGCTTGCGGTTAATGGATTGCTGTACAGTCCCTGTTTTACAGGAAGAAAACACATCATTTATATTATTAGAAGTTATTTTTATTGGCTGTCTTGAATATTTTATTATTCTGCATTAATTACTAGAAATAGGATGTAAATTCTCCAACACTGCATAATCCACTGCAATTCACATTAAAAATCCTATCTAGGAATACAGAGCATGCTAATGGTAATATGCTCAGCACACAGAGCAAAAAACGCAGTGAAACTGTAGTATCAGAGTTTGTAGAAATCACTTTTCTGAAGATGCATTTTGCTTCAGTTACAGACGCACTCAATTTTTAACTCAAAAACGTGGTAATATGCAAAATCATTAGGCCCACCGTGTATTTTTCATCATGCATACAAGCAACTCTCAGAAGAGGTGTTCAGTACAAACACAAAAAGGCAATAGCATGGAAAAACAAGTTTAGTCGTGTTGCTATTCCTTCCAGTTTAACACTTAAAATAAACAAAGTGTTCTTAAACTAAATTTTATCTGAATACTGTAAAATCAAACAGCCCGCTTACACTCTTGGAAGGTTCATCCAAACTTGCTGTATTCAAATATCACATGCAAGTAATAAGTACTTTCATTTTAAATGTCTTTATGGGCAAGAGTTTGTGTAGAGGCAAGAATTAAAACCATACAAAAGCAAAACTTAAAGCCAAACTCTACAGTATATTTACCTTACAGATGTTATTTTGCACCATACAAACAAAATATGCAAAAAACTGATAGCGCATGCAGTCTCACTGTGCTTTTACGATACCCTGGCTGTCTTCAAGGCCAGGCTGGATGAGGCTTTGAGCAACCTGGTCTAGTGGAAGGTGTCCCTGCCCATGGCAGGGGGGTTGGAACTAGATGGTCTTTAAGGTCCCTTCCAACCCAAACCGTTCTATGATTCTATGACTTGTAAACACATACAGTACTGTAACTGCTGAATGTCGCTGTATCTTCAGGAAAAGAATGTTACTTGCAAAGATAGAGTAATTAACACAATGAAGATGATGGCTAAATGGTGGTATTTAGCTAGCAGCTTCATACAAGCACTTACTAACCCTGCTCCACAGACTAAATGAAATTAACACTGTACTTTAATACCCTCGACTATTAATTTTTCCTCATACCCATGTGGTCAACTGAAAATGTAACTTCTCAGGGCTAGCAGCTCGGCACTCAACTTCAGTTAAATAAAAGTTCAGGTTTTCTGCTGCATTTGAAAGTTACCATTTGTTTAGGTATATGCTACTAAAACCTGGTAAAAAAAGAAGCTTCAAGATGTATTAAAAATATGTTTGCGTGTGTTAAGAGAGCAAGAGTAGCCAATGGGAAAACCCTGGTGTTACTAAAGCTACAGTCTGTCCCCTAACATCTATAAAAACAAAGTATGCCTAAAAAAACCATGCAAACAAAATCTGGAACAAGAAAATTAAGCAGAGAGAGGGATCTCAGAACAGGACATCCTAAAACACAAACACTGTAGCCATATGAGCTATAAATACATATACACACACAAATATAACATATATACATGAAAATACACGTATGTAGCACTACTGTGTGGGAGAATGTGTGAAGAGATACAAAAAAAATTAAAATGTCAGTGCTGCTCACCACTGACTTCCAAATGGCACCTGACACCAAGGAGGGACAAAAAATTACTAAAATGAGATCTACATGCCATTCCTTGTATAAAATACTTACAATCCAAAACTGACGCAGTTATAAAAACAAATACTTAAGAAATTCACATCAAATGCACCTATCTTTTAAGAGAACTACACTCTATATTTTACATACTATTTTTAAAAGAAAGCAAGCTGTCTCAATATCTCCTCTGTTCTTCTGTGTGCCCGTGAAGGGGGAATCTGCTCCTTCGTATTTTTCACAGACAAGAACACACTCGGTGACTTACTCAGTTGCCATGGATACACCTACCTGGTGGTTTCATACCTGCATTTACAGGTCTTGCTGCTGCTGCAACCATCTGTTCCCGACGAGGATCCTGGTAGCTCATTTTACTTATAAATTCAATAGCAGCTTCTATACTACGGTTGTTAGTTTGTCTAAGAGCTTGTATAACCATATCCTAAAAAGTAAGTTATACACAAAATTAAGTTATAAGAAAACGGCAAAAATTAAAAAAAAAACCACCTTCAGTTAGCCAAATACCTGCCAGTAATACTATCAAAGTACATAACCAATTTCTCTCTATTTATTTAAAACTATTTTTAACACGTCTTCTCCACAACACATCCTCCAAAGCACTAATGCAGCCTGGGTCTTCAGGGAAAAAGTTAATTTGCCGAAGCACTGCAGTTTGACGCAAATCGTGTGACCTTGCTGTTTGTGTGAACAGTCAGCTTACATAAGTTATCCTGTGAGGGGTAGTCTAATGTGAAATTCAGAACTTTGGGGGTTGCCCATTTTCCTTCAACCCAGCATGACTTTTGTCCACAAATACTCATTACTTTCTCCCCAAGAATTCTTCCTGATGAAGACATTATTGGCAGAAATTCTATTCTTTTTGTGGCAGATTTAGGTCCTGCATTCTTAGAGATCAAAACACCAGTTTTGACCAGAAGGCCAAGCCCAGCTCTGTCAGTGGAAAATGCATTATGGACCAGTGGTTTTTCCACTGACTTGAATGTGATCAAGGTCAAGCAACAGAGGCAGAATTTCAGAGATAGTTGGGTCAGGCACTACCCTTCCACTTTTATTGAATGGGATTTGTGCAGCTGACTCAGGTCTGAAACAAATCTACAGCATAACTCCCCAGAATTAATCACGCTGTCTTCAGTGATTCGTTATGGCCATACTTTGTCCTATCGAAGCAGTCGTTTCCATTCGCATTATGTTTGAACAGGCTACCTATGTGCGACAGCACTCACCTCCTACTAAAATCAATGGAAAATCAAAGAGGCCTCAGAAGGGAACAAATGCAAACCCACATTTATGCTTTCACCATGCTTGTGTACATTTTTAACCCTACAAACATACAAAATTCCATACAGCCTTCAGAAACAATTATTAAATTCAGTGAACAAAGCAGAACCTTAAAAAAGGATTTTAAAATAAAAAATACATATAAGGTTGTTGCAATGTTTACAGAATAGCTGACGTTGTTGGAAAAAGCAGATACAACTTTTGATCTCCCAGCTCCTTCACAAGACAGTTATGTCTGCAACACTTCTACTAACATAGGCAAGACTATGTTAGCAGAAGTAACACCACTTCTACTAACAGCAGCACCAGTGAGCTATTTCATCGTTGTGCAACCAGAAGGTGAAGCTGTCCAGAGTATTTAGTTTCCAATTTCAATACACTTTTATAGGACACATCATTCATTTCTACCTATTGATTTTTCTTCTTAACCATTTTCAAACCGAAATTTACTGTCTTTTTAGCCAAGTAATTCTACAATATAGAAACCTCAATCTACAAGTTCACATCACCAAGTCATGAAGACACACAGAATCTCCAAGTACAGAGCCAGCAATATTTTAGGAGACGCAATTTAGTTCCCTTTCCACTATCCAGAGGACTTGTGTAAAAACCAAAAGCTCTCTCTCCCCTCTAGCTGAACAACAAAAATATTGGTCATCTATGTGACTAAAAGTATTCAGTGCCTTAGAAAGTATCACCTTACACTGAATATATGAGGACTGAACTGAACTCAATTCCTAATAAGCAAGAGATTTCCTGTAAGCTATTTAGGATTTAAAAAAACCTCCAAACCAAATCATAGTGAATTGCATTCTTCCATAATTACTATACATATGTATTACTACCTATACACACACCTGATACCTGATACTGATAGATGTGTTCAGCTATAACCCTGAATATTGCCTACTACTTGAGGGGTGGGAGGGAATAACCAGAACATTTGTGACATTCAATATATTAAAAAAGTAAAAAATAGATTTGTTATGTTTTCCAACTTCAAGTGGTGGACTGAGTCACCGAGTGATGGTTCCACAATACAGCAAAGAGACAAATCTGTATTGTTACTTTACATACCTTTTCAACACCTTATTTAAATATTAAAAGCTGAGATGAGGAAACCCTGCTTACATAGACAGGTCCATTACCAGAGTAAATTAAAACAAAAATGGACTTGGTACCTAGCAGTTATATTAGTGTCCACTATAGGCATATTAGGTGGGTTTACATCTACAGAAAGCCAGTAATACACCTGAGATCCCAAAATTTAAAAGTTCTGCATGTCACCTGCTAAATCACAGACATGCCTGATGGAAGTCAGAAACGGCCCAGTTCAGCCACTTACAGCTGTCCAACACACCACAGCTAAGAGCCAATCCATAAAACAATCCCAGCTTGAAACACATTCTCTTTGCATTCCTACTTGCTGTCTTGATTAGCCCCCCTGCCCAAGAAACACACTTTTCTATTTCATCTGTACCTGTTCCTGGTGGTGCTCATGGGTCAATGCTATATGGACTATTACGGCAACACGACACATGGCCGTAACAGCTTACGCTGGCACTGTGCCTGAAAAAAGGTCCTGGCAGGCGACCTGGGATTTCTCAGTTGTACCCAAGAACAAAGAGTAGGAGCAAAAGGTTTCAAATACAAAGGACCCAACAAAAATACCAACTTAAGATACCCTTCTAGTTTATTATCCAGCCACATACCATTCTTCAGTTTGCTAAAACAACTGCAGGTTCAATCTGTAAAAATGCATCCGAGAACTGATGTACTCAAAAAAATAACCCACAAACAAACCAACAAACCGAACCTCAGCAAAAACACACAGAGCAGGAGCAAATTATTACAAAATCATTTATCATTATAAAATCCTTCCATTCATACTGAACACACAGCTTGGACTGCGTATTGGAAGAGGCAAATGGAACATGAAACCCCACTGTCAGCACCTGATTCTGGGGCATTGCTGAGGAAAAGCCCACTGATATTTCTGGAGAAGCTCACTCTGGGCAGAGGTAGATCACTCCGTAAACACCAAAACATCACAGCCAGCAGAACTCCTGAGCTGGTCACTACTGCAAGCTGTGCACTCTCGTAAATGCCATCCCTGCTGTGGTATTGTGCCTTTTCCTTTGGAAACATGAGCGAGTTGCTAGCTACTTTTTTTTTTAACCTGCTTTTATACAGAGAAGACACGAAACAGGTATCATTTACTTTGATGTGCAAGTCTCGGTAAAAACACAGGAGCTGTAACTGTGTTCATTTTTCATTCCTGGAAACCTCATTTCAGTCTCCTTTCACTTATTACAATGAATGAACGGAAGTAAGTTTAATCAATAATGAAAAAATATATTGAACAATTATTTTGTTCCCTGTTCTTATAATGAAAGAACAGCAGAATAATAAGTTATGTCCAGGATTTTCAAGAAACTTGACAATTTTTTCTTGAGAGTATATTGCAGAAAAGACATCCCACAACTGGTTTTGTCATGTGCCTTGTTATTTTAGCTGTATCTGACAAAGTGCGTAACGTAAGGACGGTCACATTTTTTTCCTCCACAAAGCTTGAGTTTCCATAAACCACAGATGTAAAAAGATCATTAAAACTCATTTCTGAAGTATTTGGTACTGCCTTTCAATTTAGAACGGCTATATTTTATCAACATACTTTAAACGTTGCTCATATTTTAAATGTGCTCATATTTAAATAAGCACAATCCAAAAGTCCATTGAGTGTCAGCGGCAAAATCCACGTTCTAGAGTCCAGTTCCCTCTCCCTAAAAAGATATAAATAAAACCTACTCCTAACATAAGACAAACTGTACAAGATGCTTAAAGGAAAAAAAAAAAACCACACAACCAAAAGCCAAGCCTCTACAACCTTCTATTCCTCTTCTTCATCCCTTACTATTGCCAGTTTCACTACAAACTCATTAGAAACCTACCAGATTCTGAAGCTATTTTGCTTATCATATGCCATTCAGACTCTCCACGATCAACTCCCCCTCCCACATGCATTAATAGTTTATAGTTAGCAGAACACCAAATCTTGAAAACAAAATATTTCACCTCATCAAAGCCAGCAGCTTGTAAGTCTTGCAGCATCTGTCGATTAACTTCCGATGTTCCTTTGACAGCAGAGGTGGTTTCGTTTGCAAAAGGCAGAAGTGAGTTTCTTATCTCCTGCAACACTTTATGATATGTTACAAATTTGGGAGGATTTCGGCCTTGCCTAGGATCTTCAGGTAACATTTTGCCCATGCTGTGATCAGCTTTAGCAGCATCTGAGGGTTTAGGTAAATTCCTGAGGCTCTCTCGTATTTCCTGTAGCATCTGCTGGCTGCTGCCAGTATAGTTACTGGCAGGAAAAGTCTTAGGCCTCATTTGTCTATAACCTTCTGGCTTCTCACTTCTCTTCATGAAAACATATATATATGCAGCCTCCACCAAGGACTCGCGCACACCAAAATCCAAGGAAGACTGGCTGGCAGTTTCAGAACTTGGGAAAGCAGCAGGCTCTTCACTGCAAACCCGGGGTTGGTTCCCGTAGCGCTGGAGTTTGTCACAATCCAACGCAGCTGTCCTGCTGACAAAACAACAACAAAGAAAATCACATTATACGTACAGCAGTGAAAGAGTTCAGAGTGTAGCACTGTTGGCAGTGAAACGTTCACATGCAGAACTGCCTTCAGAGTTATTAAAAGCATGCTAAGCAACTTCTTCAGCCAGTTTTTACTCAACCTAAATTGCAAACTGTGTTGGGCTTCTAATAGCCCATCAACAAAAAGAAGTTTCCAGTCAGTCCTGAACTGCAAAGGACATGGACATGTAAAGAGGAACTCAGCGTGGTGGAGAAAGGTTTCAAGAGCAGGTATGAACTGCTGTGTGTGCTACCCCATCACCACTTCCCTGCCTTCCCTCTCTGCTGGGTGCCGTCTCCGCTCATCACCCACTTTCTCTCCACCAGCACTTTCATATCTGAAGGTGCCGACTCTATCACCCAGTTAGCCAGGAGGTGGACCAAATACCCCGGCTCTTCAACACCTCCGACATCAAGCTCCACAAACAGGTGGAAGTCAGGAGTACAAAGTACACCAGTCAGAGTGTATACCTGCCATGACTTTACCCATCCTTTCACAGTCACGTACATAAAAAGTAAACACTTTCCTAGCTCGCTGCACGCAAGCTTATGGTTTCTCGTACCATCTGCCATTTAAACCTGTTTAAGGGTTCGGTTTTCTATGTCACAGTCTCTTAGCTCGAGTCTCCTTAAACCAATCTTTGTCAGTAGTTAAGTATTTTTAAAATTTATTTTACATAAGAGAAGATGGGGGATGGGGGAGGGGAAGAAAACAAAGAAAATTTAATCAAATTTTTTTTACTGTAAAGTTGTTTAACAGCTCAAGCACCAAATCTACTGGGAGCATAGCTGTGACATCTGGTAAGGGAAACACAACTTTCTGTCAAAATCAAACTAATAACGTTTGCATTTTGAAGGTGCTGACTCATCAGGGAAAGAACCCTGTGTCTGCAGAGACCTCTGCATCTGTGCTGCGCGCTGGTCAGTACTTAACAGCCCAACTGGCATGGCACAGGACAGAGCAACGAAGGTGAAACACCGAAGGAGTTACAGAGCATCTGCTTCTGTAGAGCATCATGACGTAAAACTTTCGCAGTCTCTACTGCTCCACAGGGGAAGATCAGGTACTAAGACAGGGGAAGACACAAAAATTACGTATTTTAGCACTGTCTTTTCTTCACAGGCAACTGGAACGGTACAGCTCAACTCACGCTGTTCCAGTACTATAATGCAGTGTCTAACGGCAGCAACACCGAAATTTTCTTGCTTGTTTCTCAGTGTGTTAAAAATTTATATCCCTAGTTTTCTGAAGGATTATTTTTGTGGATTCAGCTGTCTGCAAGCATCTTTCGACTCTTAAAGAAGTAGTGTGTAGATTGTTTCTCGTATTAGACATGAATTAAGTAGGTGTCCGAGTCGTAGACAGAAGTTGATCGTTCTTCACCCAGGCTTCACTTCTACAGTATTTGCACCATCATAAACCAATTAATGATTCAGTGATTGAGGAAGAATATGACAAGAAGGTAACAGGAAAAAGAACCCCCTAATACAAAGGCAAATCATATGAATTACATACACATGCTACTCACATATGAATAAAACCTGAAAGCTTGATTAATACATAAAAAAGGACTGTGAAAAGAAACACAAGGGACACTCAATCCCATTTTCCTTGGGGAACCACTTAAGAAATGCTATAATTTCTCTAATAGAACTATCTAAATCTTAGGTGCTGTAACTGCACCCACAAGCTTTCTTTGCCCTGCAATGGGTTTGAAGTCATATATAAACCTCATTTAGTTGTTATACTAAAGCTTTTTCCTGCAGTCTGAGAGCACACAATTCTTCAGTGCCCATTAAATAAGAAAAGATCATCAGACTTTTAAGCAAATTGTAATAATAAACAAAGAAATTTTGCTCAAAATATTAAGAAATTGAGATTCAGCAAAAAGTACACCATGAGAGCAATTAAAATTAATTTAATTTTTTCCACTTTCAAAATAATTTTCAAAACATGCCACATGTAAGACCACACTGAAAATACTTTTTGAAAAACGCTTTTTCCAAAGAAAAAGGACTAACTATATTTAGACCATTTTCCTAGAATTTAGTTTTGCAACGGACGTTCCTTTTCTTTCCAAGAGACCTGCTCCAAACAACACACGTGCTGGGACACCCAAGTGCGAGGATATACGCTAGTAACACTTGAGAGAACCCCCACCTCCAGAAAAGCGAAGCCTCAAGCATAAACTCAACCTGAAACGTAAGACTAAATATCTTGGAGGTTTAGTAGTCTAGATGACTTGTTCAAATTCCATCAAAATTGGAAGTAATGACTAGTTTGCCATTGGCAGGGTAACTTAAGACAAAAGAGTTGGTATTGATCTTGTGTCACACAAATACCAATGACAGAAAAAGAAATGTCCATACACAAGTTATCCCTTCTAACAAGTCCCAAAGGCCTGGAATTCAGGGAAAAACAGTTGGTTTGCAGTTCTGTATTTTGACATAATTTCATCTGGTATTTCAATATTCACTTTATGGTTACACCAGGGGTAGCCAATATCAAGAAACGTAACGCCCCTCAGAGAAACCAAAGTCAAATTAACAGGACACTTAAACCATCAATCAGGAGACCTAGAGTCCACCACTTGAAGGGGTGGAACCAAAACAGCCTGCACTCACATTTCTTCAGGTACAAAACTAAGAACCGTGTTTCTTTCCGAAGTGCTGTGAGAACTGTGAGACCAGGGATGCTACAGTGTTTGACAACTATTATTTTGCTGGCAACTGCAGTGTAACAGGATATGGACCAAGTCTTGTAAAATAAAGCTGCGCTTCCACGTGAGTTTTGAGCAGAAGCAGAGCTTTACCAGCATAAGCCAGCCAGTCCACTGACCTCCCACCACTTACTAGCACCAGCAGAATTGTTTGTGAGGCCACACAGAGCGAATAGAGAGGAGGAATGTTCCCAGATAAACAGTAACTGGTTTTCTGGTGGGTTGTTTCTTTTGGCAGCGTTGGGCAACAGCGGTTTGATGTGCGTGTGAAACTACAGTCTTAATTGCTCAGAAACCCATCTAAATTGGTCCTCCCGTGTAATTAAGTACAGGAAAGTGAGTACTACCACTGACAACAGTTCACCTCGCTTTACGCTGAAAGCTCAAAATTCAGAAGTCGCAGACATCTGCGCACGTTTGAAAGCGAGAAAGTTTTGAGCGCTCAGGTCAAAATGGGTCTGGTTCAAACCAGCCAAAGGCAGCTGTTCTTCAGGTAGCACGTCACCGAGCCATAAAACAACTGGCCAGAAGATGCATTTCCGACGCCGAAAGTTTCCATAGGATTAGGAGAAACCCGGTCTCTGAAAGCAGTCAATAAACACAGCTACAGACGGCAGGGAGGACGGAGCTGGAAACGACGGGAGGCCAGCCGAACACCGGGGACACCGCGCATTCCCCCTGCGCTGCTCTCCCCTCCGACAGCGCACGGCTCTTCCCAAGCACAAGCGCATTCCCAGCTGCTCCCGACGGCAGCCAGAGCTGCTCCGAGGGCACGGAGGGGCGATCATCACGGCTGCCCGCAGGACAGCCCCCAGGGCCAGCGCGTGAGCTGCGCCGGCACAAGCGGG
>NW_010225775.1:0-1723 GCF_000690775.1 Eurypyga helias
TTCCGGGGGTAAGGCTCGCTGCAGCCTCCTGGTCACCGCCGCGGGCAGCCCTGGTGAGTCTGGGCTCCGGTGGGATCTGCAGAGCCTCTAGACCGCCTTTGTCTTGCTTGGAGGCTCTCAATTACACCATTCAAAAACTAATTTAACTGAGGCAGTGAGACTTGGAAAAGATCCCAAACACTTGGATCTTTACAGTCCTACCCCTTTCTGCAATGGAGAAGCTTCCTCTTTTTCTCCTTGGAGGAAACTGAGTCGGCAAACTGAGCTAAAATGTCCCAAGTTGTAAAGGAAACGAAGGCTCTGATTTGCAGTGTGAAAAGCACAGCCTTTGACTCATGAAGAACAACTCTTGGACAGTGGTAGACTTGCAAGGCCACCTGTGGAAGATTAACTAGTGGGAGCTGATTTTCTGGCATGCATCAGCTAAGAGGATGCCGCCGTCAAGCAGGTTCAGTAGATCCATAGAGCAGCTCCTAACTTTGTGTGTGCTGAAGTGACCCAGTTTTGCTGGGCATTAGATGCTGAAGATGTCTTTGAGTGGTGAAGCTTTTTCCCCACTGAGGCCCTCAAGGATCAGAGGCTCAGGTTCAGGGTCCTACTCTGCAGAATGCATGGCCTGTTTTGGACATCTGTACTTCTCAGAGATTCTTCCCCGATTCAAGTAATTCTCTGATCTTTTGGCTAAAGAAAGCATGTGACTGAACACTGATCTTGCATGAACAGGAGCAATTAGCTGGAGTTGTAGCTCTCCCCACTCAATCCCTTATGATATCTGGGCAGAGGGGCTCACTTTTGTCCCTTCAAACAAAAGGACACTCTTCTAGTTAAGAACTGATGGTTTTGGAGAGTCAGCTGACAGGTGGAGGCTTATTAAATAAGAGAGCTTGTCAAATTGTGGTTATCTGTTTGGAAGATGAGTGCCTTTTTTCTTATGGAAGTGTTGCCTCTGCGTGCAGGAGTCTGAATTAGATTTATTGCAGTTACTAGCTATAAACTGATTGAGCAGTTTGTAAGGATGAGCTTGCTCTTGTAGTTACGGTGAGAGTTCTGTACTGCCAGTACCAGAGGATACTGGGTTATGTGCAGGCATGGGTGAAAATTGTTGGATTAATGCTTGGGTCTGGAGCAGCAGAAAGTTTGCTGTAGTGCTTTGGGGTGGTTGTCGGGGTAAAGATCGTAAGTGCGCAAAGATGGGGAGGTCCTCTTGAGAAAGCAGTAACTAGCACAGCCTTGGGGAGGTGGGGTCAGAGTGTTGTGCAGTAGATGACGGCCCTGACTTGAGCGGGTAAGGAAATAATGTAATTTTCCAAACTGTTTTGCTCGGGTCCATAAGTAAACAAAAGCTTATCCATACTGCTTCTGTGACTGTTGATGAGGGGGATGGGCAGTGCAATGGGTTGCACTAGATCCTCCCTCTAGTTTCTGGTACATGCTATCTGTCACCGCACTGCCTGTTGCCTCCCTACTTATCTCTGTGGATTCAGCTATCTAGTTGCTCTCGAGTACTTTTGTGCCTTCTCCTAGAAGAAAATGACAGCAACCTTTTCTGAAGTCCTCTTTGAAGTCTTTGATATGGAACATAAACTTCTGCCAGTTCCCAAGATGCTGGTCTGGCTGCTAGAAAGCTGTTAGCAAGCCCTGCTTTTATTTCTTGTCTTGCCGCGTGTTAACTCTGTACCTGGTCTGTGGGTGCAGAAGAGGAGTCACTCTGAGTCTCTCTGCT
>NW_010225775.1:1804-14669 GCF_000690775.1 Eurypyga helias
GGGGCGGGGGGTGGGGGGTGAGAGCAGGAGTTGTACATTGGACTTGAGACAGTCATAGGAAGGGTCATAATTAATGTGACTGGCAATAATAGGCGTTCTGTGAAAGGGATCATTGGCTTGGAGATAGTGGTCATTTTACAGTGATTTTTTAACAAGTGATGAATCCTGTACTCCCTTCCAAATTTGATCACTGTGAAAAGTAGCAGCACGATTCCAGGTGTACTTTTTTAAACAGAGGTGATGATTCTACCTGAGTCTGACTGGGTTTTGCTTTTGAAGCAACAGTGTGATATGAGCTCTTTAAATGAACAGCGTATGGGGAAAACTGGAGGCTTTGCTCATTTGTAGTGAATGTTGATTAACTGGACGTTGAGGACTGTCTTGAATGAGCACCTCAGAGGTGCTATAAGATCAAATACTGTCTGCATGTGTGCAGCAGTAGCTCTTAAACAACTGGTGTGCAAGTTCTTGTGTAGAATAAGCGAAACTCTTATTTTACAACTCTTGTAACTCTTAGAGTAAGCAAATGCTGGTCAGTTCCTCTCTGCGGTTACAGGAAGCATAGGCTGTCAGTCTGAAATCAAGATTTCTGCAAACCTCAGTTCTTTGAGGTACTTTGACTGCCGGTAGTGATAGTCTTGGACTACCCTGGAAGCAGCAGTAACAAGCTCGACTGTGTTGTACATAAAGCTTAAGCTACTGCTATTTGGGGGTTTAAGGTAGCTCTGCTTGTGTCCTGTGGACTTCAGAGTAATTTGGAGCCAGTGAACTGTCTCTGGTAAAACGAGAGCATTTGAGATGTTACCTTCTGGTACTGATTCTTTATTCCCACCTTCACACTCTCGTTGCTTGGCTGGAAGATGCAGTTCTTTTAATATGATACATGCTATGGTGTTCAGATGTTCCTAGCATTAGAATTTGTATGGCACCTAAAATCTCACTGGTGATGTTCATATGCTGATTTTTGGTGTGGCTATCAAAATATCTTTCAGTGGTCACTTTTGACTTCTATCTGACTTCTGCTCTCACTTTTCTAAATCATCCAGGAAGGAGCAGTTGCTCAAGAGACAATGTGTCCTTCTAGTTCTGGGAGCACTGAGATTGCATGTGTATTCAGATGGAGGGGAAACACCAGAGCAGAATCTTAAACCCTCTTCGAGGGTTGTTGTGGTATTGGTAGCACAGTGCTCAAATCACTGTTTCAATAGAATAGGGAAAGTGTCCCAAAGGAGGTGGCATCTATTAACTTTTAAGGGATGAAGCTAAATAAATGGCTGTAGAAGGAAGTACACTGCCAAACCTGCTCAAGTAGTCTTAACTGAGGAGTAGAAAAGGTAAATCACCTTCTGTTTATCCACTGCAGTAGTTAAAAGACTTAGGAGGGAGTGTTTGCTGCAGCAGCCCACAGAGGAAAGACTAAATGAGGCGTTCTGTCTGTGGCTGAGCTGGGGAAGGATGCTCTGCCCTGGGGACCTGTGTTGGAGCAAGGTCAGCTATGTGGTTGAACTTTTCTACAGAAGCAGGAAGAAAATGCAGGTCAATAGAGCTCAGTTTCCCACTGTGTGTAGTAATGACTAATATTTTGTAAATATTTTGAGCAAAAAATGTTGAAGGATGAATTCCTTGCAGGTAGGAAGTAATGTTGTAAGAACCTTCCCACTTAAAATCATTGGTTAGCCTCTCAATTTCTCCCCCCTGCACCCTCTCATTTTGGATGTGTACCTTATTTGGAAAATCAACTTAAAGATTTGGGGAAATAATCACGTATTACTATCTGTGGTTATCATTATACTTAAGTATTCCTGTTGGACTGATCTTAAGCAGCTGTGTACATCTTTCCTTGCTGCAGTGAAGTAGAGGTTTTTCCCCATGGGTGGTGTGTGGGGGGAGTTCAGTGAACAAACTCACTGCAGCATGTTTTAGTGACCATATGTGTGGTGTAAAAGCAGGTTCTGCAGTGGGATGGAAATTCTTGGCCAGGGATCAGATTCCCAAGAGGTGTTGCTGTGCTACTCCTGAATTGAAAGAGCCACCATGACTCTGCGTAATGTCAGCGCAGTGGGTGTGCTAGTAGTAAGTAGAGCTTTATATATTTTTGCCTGACCTTTTAAAACATGGGTTTTGGAGTATCTCTGGCCGTTTCTTAAGGAGTTTCCTAACTGACAGTGCAAGGAGATCTAAACAGGTTGGTTAAGTCATCTGAAATAGATGGGGTACATCAGCAACTGTGCTGCTCACCTGTAAAGTCAGACAGCATCTGAACTACACTGAATGGGTAAGAACTAAAGAGTTAGTCCTTTACCCCAACCATAATTCCTGCAGCTATGCACTGTCATGGTTCTAGAAGGCTTACAGAATTCCTGGCTGGACTGGATTCAGGAACTTTATTTGTAGGTGGCTTCTATCGCATGTTCTGATGACTTTCTATGTGTTTATGGCTAGCAGTGATGTAAAATAAAAGGCTTAATATTGGGAGTGAGATGCTGTAGTGAAAATATTTGATTGCTGCTCATGATTGCTTACTGCTTCTAAACTTACCCACCTCTGTGAATGGTAATAAACATCTGGACAGTCTCCTGTTGTGTGCCAACTGGACATGGTGTGATTCCCTGTCTCATCCTGGGCACCTGGCCAGTGTTCCGGGTGGGATTGATAATGGGAGCATAACAGTCTGCAAGCTCACAGGATTTGTGCCAATAAGACTTGTGAGGCGTTTGTTACTCGCTATAAAAGCGGGAGACCCTTGGGCTGCCTTCTGAAGCCTCAGATGCACCACACAGGGCTTTCCCCATTACCACAGTTCTCCAGGGGCCAGCTGCCGTGGGGCTTCCAGCTGATCTGTGAAGGTGAATGATGGTTTTGAGGTGGTAATTGGTGATGTATCCTTTTCTTAATCAGTCTTGCTTTACAGTAATGCACTGGTGCATTGCTGTCCTGCTTATCTTTCCTTTTTAATTGGTGCATTGTTAGTCTGCTTTTCTGGGTTGTTACTGTGAGATATATGCTCCACTATATATATTAATCTTTATATGTTAAGCTGGAGTCTGTGTGTTTTTCTTGGACACTCAGCAAGACAGATGCTCAAGTAGTGTGAAGAGGGGAGATTTGGAGTGTTTTGTGATTAAACTAGATGTGTAACATGCTTGTGGGGTTAAGCTACCCTTGGATGCGAAACACAGATGTACATGTTTCAACCTTCTAGTAACACTGTGTACCCCTGCAGAGGAGGTGGCCAAGCTGGAAAAGCACCTGATGCTTCTCCGCCAGGAGTATGTGAAGCTGCAGAGGAAACTAGCTGATACAGAAAGGAGATGCAATCTTCTGGCTGCACAGGCTAACCAAGACAATGCCAGTGACACCTTCATCAGTCGACTTCTTGCCATCGTAGCTGAACTCTATCAGCAGGAGCAGTACAGGTAAGAAATCCCCCTTTGGGGAAAGGGGTGTTACAGGAACTTTCAACTTTATTGACTGCTGTAGGTGCTAGTTCTAGACAAGCAAAAATCCTCTCTACTGCCTGGTATGAATAGGAACCTTGGAAGAGCATGATAAGATCAGGTAGCATATTGAATCCAATTCTTGAGCTGCTTCTTAGAGTTCGTGATTCATCTTTGAGACTGACATTTAAGACAAGCTTAAAGAAAACTGACTACTTTCACTGTCAACAGCAAAGCTCACTTTGAACAGAAGTAATTTTAAGCTGATCTCTACCTAGCTGATGGATTAATTACATGATATATTGCTAGCAACTGGAAAGCCCTACTTTCTTGAAAGGCTGTGTCCTTGAGTCCAGGTCTGTACCCCTGTTGTGTGTAAAGAAGCCTGATTGTTTGCCTGTATGTTGTAACAGGACTTAAGACAGTGATGTATGTGAATTGATGGTATAAATAATACCTTGTCCTTTGAATCTCAACACAAAAGTAGGTTTAATGGCTTCCTTTCCATAGGCACAGTAAGGCTCACCTTAAATACTCTGGGTCCCTTAACCAACTTAATTCTGAGACCACGATGAGACTTACCAATTTCTTTGCTGTTACTGAAAGCAGAGCCAATAGGGGATAGGAGTTCAGTCATGTGAGGGGAAAATAGATAGGGGAGGAGATGTTAATAAAAACTAACATCTCTTTGTGAGCCTCCCTGAGAAAAGGCTGTGTGCCTGGCAAGAACTTAGTATAGCATATGTCAGAAAAGCTGGATCACTTCATTTCTGTTCAGCCTTTGAATTTTAAAGGCATAGAATAGTGCTCTAGTCATGAAAGGAGAAAGGAAGCAAGTCCTAATGCAAGTTTTGTTAATTAACATCTCTATTTTGTACTTTAGTGTATAGCAGGCCTTTGGCTTAGAAAATCGTCTGGAAAATACACTTAGAAGCTATGGGATTTTAAAATAAACAAGGCAGGTGCTTCCTAACTAGAAAGGATAACCTGATATTAAAGGGGTCAGAATGAAATCCAAGTGTTCTTGACAGCTGGTCTCCTGGGAACTGGTGATTCTTGGAGTCTACCTTGTGCTCAGACTGCTGTCAAACATTGTTTGTTCTTGTGCTGGTCTTGCCTGAAACCATTGGTGCTTGGTTGATGGTATTAGTACAGACATTGCAACGTAGGTGTTTAACCTCAAGATTGTTGGATTTTTCTGTCTTCTACCATGAAGTTTATTGCAGTTTATTCCAAAAGAGTTACAAAACCCCAAAACCAAAAGCTTTTAATACTAATGTTTTGTATTTCTCCCTAGAAAAATACAAATTGTGCCATTTGGCAACATGTTCTACTTAACCAATTAAGTATTTTGATGTCTGAAATGGCTTGAACCTAAATGTGGATACTGTGGAGATGCTGAATCTGTACGTATCTAAACACAGGGGAAATATGCATTATCCATGTATATGCTTTTTTAATCTCTTATCAGTGATCTGAAGGTAAAGGTTGGGGACAAGCACATCAGTGCTCACAAATTCGTCTTGGCAGCACGCAGTGATACTTGGAGTCTTGCCAGCCTTGCCTCAACAGAGGAGCTGGATCTCTCAGGTCAGTCTCTGCTTACATGATGCTTTATCTTTAGGATGACTGATGAAAAGGCCTGCTGGGGAGAGGTTCCTTATGTACCTTTCACACTACTACTTTCACCAAAAAGTGGTGATTAATCCATTAATTACGGAGCTTTGGCTGTGAACCATGGTGGTATGCGTGTGAACTTGGTGCTGGTGCTAGTTAAACCCATAACCTACCTTCATTCTCTTTAATGAACAGGGGTTGAGAATGGTGGTCTCTCTCTTTTCTAGAGTCAACTAAACATAATGAAAGACAAATCTATATGGAGGAGCTTGACTTCTTCCTTTCTAAGGACAGGGCTTTTTGAGGTAGTGTGCATAATTTCTCTGAAGTGTCATGGAAATACCTTGCTTCTTGTTAACAGGGTGTGTGTGGGAAATGAATACAAATACTGATGTATTACTAATAAGTTTTTTTTTGCTTTGGCACTTTGGTACCTTTGTAAAATAGGCTGTAAGTTTTCTAAAAGACAATCTCTTACAAGGTGGTATTTTATTCTGCTGTAGCAGTTCCTTGCATGTGCTTAACACCGGCCAATATTTCTGCAGATTCAGCCTCTTGACAGGCTTTTTTGTGCTTAACAGCATAGACTCTTCTACAGTTAACTTTTGAGTGATAAAAGCAGGCATGAAGCTAAGCAGGTTTGCTGGCTGGCATGTTGAATATTAAGCATTGGTTTCACTTTTCTGCCCTTATCATGAATCCTGAGTGCAGACAGACTGGAAAGAAGCATGTCACAGCAAGCTAGTTTTATGAGGCAGCATAGGCTTTCCTGTAAAAAGATTTATGGATCTTTCTGCAGCCACCAGAAGACAGATACGAAGGAGTTTTTGAATTGAGTGCTATGCTAACAGAACTTTATTGCCAAAAAGCTTTTTTGTTAATTGGAATTTTGTTGCAAGTGGCAGGCCACAGCATTTGTAGCTGCACATTTAAGCTAGTCTGGGAATCTCAAGTGTAACTTGTATTGCATGTTTAACAATGCATATACTTCCTGTTACAGAACGATGCTTAAAATAAGTGCTGTAAATGATACTTTTCACTGTGTAAAATGGAAATTTTTTTTAGAAAACTTAGTAAACTGTGCACTGGTTAGGTTCTGAAAGGGTTGTAAACAAACTGTTCCCTAACAACTGTCATGGTTTTCTTAAGAACTTAAGATTGCCTGAATCCTAACTTCAAAATACAGGCAGCATTTAAAATGGAGAGTTTTCAGAGTTCCTGTAATCTGCAGAATTCTCTGTTCTTTTAGAAGAGTAGAAAGAGATGAGCACAGATTCATTTTTTTTCCCTCCCAACAAGAGAACTCTTAGCTCTGCCAAGGCAGAGCTGATATTACAGCTCAAGTAGGTTTTCTGGTTACTTCAAGTTCAGCAAAAGATACTTGCTTTACTAAAACATTATGTTCCTTAGACAGTCTACATGCTGTGCCAAGTACTATCTGGTACTCTGCAAGTAGTCTGAGGCAACTCTCCATGTAAAGGAGATGTCTTAGGATGGGTATTTCAGTGTCTTAAACATTCATGGTTTAAATAAACAAAACAGTGTAAGGGGCTAATGTTGTTTTTCTAAATGAATGGTAATTGGTCTGTTGCATTGTGGAGCAATTCTCATCTACATCCTTGGAAGGAGGCTCACTGTGCTTCTGATTAGGTGACAAAGGTCCTGGCCACTGGGCTTGTGTAGCTCATGTCCTGTGGTGTAGGTTCCTATTGCTCTTGCTGTTTAGAAAGATCAGGCTTGTGATCAGTGTTGTGAACACCTGAAATCTAACCAGCCTCTTAAACAGATTCTTTGCACCTTTCCTGGATCCCAGCAGTTCTAAATGTTTTCTAGCTGTTACCAAGGTATAAATACCTTTATTGGAATGCAACAGTTCATAACTTATGGCTGTAATGTAAAAGAGGAAGGATTCTTAAATAGAAAGGGGGATTTGTCAAATGTAGATGTGGGTTTAGCCATATGTGAGGAACCAAAGACTTGACATCAGCCCCTAAATATGAGATACTTGTGTAGCAGGCAGGAGATGTTACAGTGCTTCCTGCATTCTGCACAGTGTTCCAATAGAAAAAAATATTTTCCTGCTTGGTTCTAGCATTGCTACAAGTTTCAACTTCTGACCAGTTTTGTCTCTGTTTTTATATTTTGATTGAACTAAAGCAGTACAGTTCCAATGAGGCTCTTTTTTTTTTTAATGGTGGCTGTGACTTTAACAGTCAGAGCAACAGCAGCTACTTGAATAGGTGATTGTTCTTTGAGTATTTTATTAATCCCTGTTGCTCCCTGTACCAGATGCTGACCCAGAGGTAACCATGGCAATGCTGCGCTGGATCTACACAGATGAACTTGAGCTAAGAGAAGATGATATCTTCTTGACAGAGCTCATGAAACTAGCTAATAAATTTCAGCTCCAGCTGCTTAGGGAAAGGTGAGCCTTGGTAAATACAGTGAATCTTCTTGAACTCTTCAACCTTGTTTGTATAGAAGTGAGATGATAGCTGCTGGCAACTGGATAAAATTATGCTTTTTCAAAGTCTTGAGGTTTTCAGTAATACAGCATGACATCCAGTTGATCACAGGGAATGAAGCCTTGCACTACAGTTAAACTGCAGCAGTTTTCTCATGGCTTTGATGTTTACTTTCGAGTTCTTCTCCCAGTCCTAATTCTGCATTAAGAGGAAGCAGAGGTCAGTGTATTAGTAACAAGCTCTGGAGAGTTGCAAGAAAGGAGTTGTTAAAGAGAAGCTACCTGCCCCTGACTATTCTAGCATTATGGTACTACAATGCCACATTGAAAGCTTTAACTTAAATAGCTGTTCTGTACATCTTGGCAATTCTTCATAAAGAAGGCTAATGTAACAGTGCAATGCTTGGCCACTTTGAAGAGATGATGATTACATGACTTTTGTAGGGGCTAGATTGTTATCTTGAATGTACAGAATACACTAAACGACTTACAGTTAGTGAGAAGTCTGAACGTACAGATTGAAATACCTTCAGATTTTGTACCTCCTGGAAGCCTTGAATTTAGTCAAAGATAGTGTGATTTGTAATAATGTTTTGCCCAAGGGGCGTCTGGGGCTGTACCAATTCAGAGCACTCTTAATCTATGATTTAACTGTGAGTCAACATGAAGGAAACTAAATTGGTCTTAATTCTTCTAGTCAAAGTAGTTGTCATCTGTAAGGCCAGCACTAAAACTGCCTTCAAGCTTTGTACCAGCCTAAAACTGTCTTTGTGTTGTGTGACCTAAACATTCCCTGGCTGTTGTATGTTCAGACTAGTCTAGTTAGAAGTCCACATACAATATGCTGCTAATAATTGAGATGTCTTGGTAGGTATCTGCACCTGGAGATAAGTGTTTCCTTTTTTTTTTGATCTTAAGAGATCACTGGCATGTTTATCTTCATTTTGAGGTACTTGAGTTTTCCTCCTGTCAAGTCAAACTAATAGTTTCCCACCTATAAAGATTTGGTGGATCTACTGTTAAAGTTTATCCCTGCTCATGAAACAAATAGCTGCGTTTGGCATGGCTCTTCCTAGCCTTGGCACAAAAGCTGCTTGTGATCACTGCTTGTAGAGCTGAACATCCTCTGTACCTCATAATGGTGAATGAACTGCAGTTTGTTCCGTTAGGAGAACTAGGATGTCGGTCTCCACTTGCAGGCTCCTGCAGTATGTGGTATTTCAGGGGACCTTAGCTTAGAGTCTATTTAATAGGCGTCTGCTCTTAGGGAAACTCTTATAGGGCTTCTGGTTAAAGTACATTTATGCTACTTAGCCTTATAGTAAAGCAAGGCCAAGTCTTTTTCTACTGGCATCTAGGAAAAGAAGTATGTAGAACCCTGTTACAGCATGCAGAGTGATTACAGTAAAGCTGTTGTGTGATTACTGAACACTGACTTTCCTATTTTGACAGATGTGAAAAAGGAGTTATGTCACTAGTTAATGTCAGGAACTGCATTCGCTTCTATCAGACGGCTGAGGAGCTGAATGCTGGCACGCTTCTCAACTACTGTGCTGAGATAATTGCTAGTCACTGGGTGAGTACTGTGAGTAGGAAGCCAAAGTGTTTGCAGAGTATAGGAACTTAACCAGTAGAATTTTGCTAAACTTAACTGTACTGTCCAAACCCAGGAGTATCTCTTGGTATATTAGTATTCAAGCATTCCAGTTGGGTGGGGATTACTTGGATTCCGGATAACTTAAGAGTGACTAAGGTGACCTATTATGCTGACCCTTGTATGTTTGCAAGGAGCAACAGTGTTGCTAAAAGCTATGGCTCCTTCTCTAAGATTTTTTTTGTTGTCTTTAGAGGTTGTGTCTATTGTGGTGTCAATGTCTAGAGTCAGACAGGAAGTAGCTTGTAGCCTGAAGAGCTGTTCCTGTTTGTAGCAAGAGAGTTGCTTGTCAAATCTGGACTTGGAATTGTTCAGAAGTTCATCCATAGTTGGTCTCTGTCTACACAGATCACAAATCCCAGGCCTTGTTTTACTTCTAAAAATAATGCAGGGAAACCAGAGAAGAATCCATCCTCTGTAATTGAGAGTGGCAAGGAGTCTTGCAACTGACTTGGAAGTCTCACTTGCTCTGATCTGATATTTTGAGGGAAGTTTGTTTAACTCTCTAATGATTAATCTTTAAAATAAGACTTTTGTCAGCAGAAGACTGGTGCTTGACAATTTCTTTTTATTCTAAAAATGCATCATGCAGATGTGGGTGTTCCTTTGGCCAGGGCTGAGGGGACTGCTTTGGTCTGACTATATCAGAAAGGATTCTTGTATCTGAACCTGCAGGTCAGCTGTTGTAATTTTTTCCCTGCTTCTGGCTCCTAAATTTGACACTGTCTACTGTCTGGAAATGATTGTTTCCGTTTAGTCAAATAAGCACTAACTCAAATAGAGGGTCTTTTTATACTTCTGAGTTTGTTTACTTTTATTCAGAGGTGGTTCTAGCTCTGTGGAGTTGTCATTCTTCAACAGTAGTAGGCATTTCTGTCAGAAAACTCTAATCTGTGATTTAAGTTGAGATAGAGAATTAGTTAGAGCCTAGATGTTCATCTGCTGTAACAATCTGGTAAAATGCTAATTTTACATCTCTATAGACAAAAGGGAATTAAAATATCACTAGCTGATCTTGAAACTAAAATATAAAGTGTAAAACTGTTTCTTCATAGTCTTCAAAGGCTATCTCTGATTGTTCCTGCTTGTTGTCATGTTACAAAAATGGAGCTTTTAACTGAACTTGTTTTGTGAACTTCATAATTACATTGTGCAATGCCTTGTTTATAAATAAAATAGGGATTACTGCTTTTCTTTTCTTTTCTTGCTTCTAGGATGACTTGCGCAAAGAAGACTTCAGTAGCATGAGTGCTCAGTTGTTGTATAAAATGTTCAAGTCGAAGACAGAATATCCTTTGCATAAAGCTATTAAAGTTGAGAGAGAAGATGTGGTCTTTCTGTATCTTATTGAAATGGATTCACAGGTATAGTGAGATTGACTTGCTCTGTCTTCTAGAATTTGGTGTTTCAAATAGCTAGTTTCTTGCTACCAGTCTGAACCTTGTTATTGATGTTTGTCACTAATGTCACTATTGATGTTCGTCACTTACTTGCAAGTCTGCCATTGCTATGTCACTACTTCTATCCATGGAGTGGAGGTGTAGCAGTAAAGGGTCCATAAAGGCACAATTCATAAGTGATTCCTAACACTTTTGCAATCCTTTGCATGCAAGATGCTCTATCTGATAGAATCCCATACCTGGTATTGCTGTGCACATTTAAAATGGTATGGTGTAGCAGTCAACTTTGCTGCTTTGTGGCAGTTCCTCTTCTATTGAATGTTTGAAAGGTATTTGTTCTATTTGGATGAACACCTGAAAGAACTAGCCAATACATTGTCTCCCAAGAATGGGGAAGGAAATACTGACCAATTCTTGATAATTAATACTTGAATAATTAGTCCTTTAAGATGTCTCAACTCTTCATTGGAAGCTGGGACTATAGCAGCACATAGCACCCCAAGTGCTAATTTGGTTGGGTTTTGGAGTATCTTAAGGGATTATTTGAATAAGTCTTCCTAGAATTAGGTTGAATTGCCTATATGTGCAGCCTCTTAAGAGTGTACTTTCTTCCTGTGAGTTAAACAAGGCATGCATACAGAACTCCTCCTCTTTTCTCATTAAACAGCCCTCTGGGTAGACTTACATGTAGCGATACTGGTCTTCTGATTGCTTTCCTGTGTAAGATGCACTTACCTAAATGCCATGTCAGCATTTTGTTTTAGAGCAAAACTAACTCGGTAGTTGGCATGGGCTGTTAAAATGTAATGTTGGGCTGGTGAGCATACCTCTAACATCAGTTGACTGACTTCGTGTTGTAGCTTCCTGGGAAGCTCAATGAATTGGATCACAATGGAGATCTTGCTTTGGATCTAGCCCTTTCCCAGAGATTGGAGAGTATTGCAACTACACTGGTCAACTACAAGGCTGATGTGGATAGGGCAGACAAGAGAGGCTGGAGTCTATTACATAAAGCCATTCAAAGAGGTAAGTAAATACTTGCTAACTTGCAGTTCTTCCCAGTGTGGAACTTATATTCCAAAGTCTCTTTCTGTGTTGCTTTGTAGTGGACACTTCAGTTAGGAAACTATAGTCAGGGATGAACTTTGTCCTATTTTTTTTTTCCCTAAACTTTTACTTGGGATCTGAGAGCTAGCATGCTGGCTGGTGAACTAAAATTACACTAATGAATCCAGAAGCAATCTAGTAGAGTATTGTCTGCTAAAGGAAGAAATGCAGGGAGATACTGAGAATATTCTACATCAAAGGCCTCATGTTGTTGTTGAATCAAGCCTAGTCATAAATAAAGCCTTTTTCTAGACCTCTGTAGAATGCAGCATGTGCTGCTTTGTTATTATGGTTACCAGCAAGCGTCCTTGCTACTGGACAGCAGTTCTAGGGGAGGAAAACCTGGCTGGAAGAAAGTGAGGAGTAGGTGGAGGTGGTTCTATGCTAGTCTGAGTGTCTTCACAGCTCTGGTGAATAGTAGTGTAGTTATCAGAGTGGAGTTTGAGTACAACTACATTATTTTGAGCTGTTTTCCAGCCTAGAGTGGAAAATGCATCTTGTGAAATGTCTCCAGCCTAGAGTGTGCTCCACATTTCACAAGATGCATTTTCCACTAGGACCTGATTGGTGTGGCCAC
Organism: Eurypyga helias; assembly: GCF_000690775.1. NCBI lineage: Eukaryota > Metazoa > Chordata > Aves > Eurypygiformes > Eurypygidae > Eurypyga > Eurypyga helias. The sequence goes on from NW_010225775.1 coordinate 14,061, forward strand.
AGGCCTCTGAAGGCTTTGGAGCAGCAACATCTTGGCCTATGGCCAAAGTCTGGCAAAAAGCTGTAGTGAGTGCCTCGTGTTACTGGCAGCCTGCAATGGTGTCTTTGGCAGCTCTGTTCCAGAAATCCAGGCACAACAGAACCTTAGCTGTGGCTGGACCTCATGGGTATTGTAGTATTACGAATTAAAAGCATGTTTATTTTTAACAGCAAGCTCTTTTTGGATGCTTAAAAGTAGTGTGAGCTCAAAATACAGCTCCCAACCTCTCTCTTTCATCCCCTACGTACCTAAATAGGGTAATGCTGATGTCAGTCCTGTGAGTGAAGCTTCAGCAGCAGGAGTAGGTCAGTGTTGTGATGGCCACAGCCCCATAAAACACAACAAAGATTGCAGCAGGCTGCTTTTCATCCTTAATACTAGCGTTTGTCCGCTAGTTCTAATGCCTGCTTTCAGTCTAAGTGAGAGGTCTGAGAATGAATGCTTGCTTTTCAGTAACCAAAGCTTCAGTGATTTAATCACTGTTAACAATCACATGCTCTGGAAATGGAGCTAAAGCAAACTGTCTGAACTTGCCACATGATTATTTCTTATGATCTCTGGAGAGTGGGG
>NW_010225776.1:0-12993 GCF_000690775.1 Eurypyga helias
GTGCTGCCTCAGGGCAGGCTGGTTGTGCTGGGAGTTGTGTTCAGCCTTATTCGCTGGGCTGAGAGGCAGCAAGGCGCTTCTCGCTGTAGCTCGAATTTACGCTTACCTAGCTTTGGTGTCTTTTCTTTCTAAGCTCAAACCTTCGTACTTTAAGAGGAAAAGGTATGAGGAAACTGAGGCAGGTGAATACCACTCAGCCTTCCTGCATTTTTGTTGAGACACAGATTTGATTATTTTTCCCTAGAAAAAAACACCTTGTTTTCATGGCTTTAATCACTTAGATGTGGTGTTCCCACCCGGAAAAGAAGAATGCAGACAGTCTGTAAGCTGGTGCCAGAGATGCCGGGATAGTTAATGCCTCTGTGTCCCTGGCACTGTGGTTTGAGCCAAATCAGTGGCTTTTTATACAAATTTCTGACTGCTTTGAAGGAAAGTGGCTTTCTGATTCCGTCCAGATAGCCCTAGCGTAAAGTTAATGCAGCATGCGAAAATGACCTCTTGTCAAGGTTGTTCCACCAAGCACTTGAAAGTTCTGATAGTTATATTCGACAGGGCAGAAAATAGATTGTAAATAGATAATCAGATGGATGGAGTTTGGAAACTAAATGGCATTTATAAATCTAAAGGGGGAAAAAAGGTACTAGATTGCTTTGCAAAGTCTTGCATATCATTTAGATAAAGGTTTAAATATCTTGTATGCATCTAAAAGGGTTTGAATATCTTGGACGTGTTAACTTGTAGAGAGAGAGTATCTTGTGTGAGTCATGGGCAGGATGGCTTGCATCTGCAGCCTTCTACAGGTGGATGTAGTTGTGTGTAAGTAATGAAACCTGTGCTTTCTTTGGTAGACACTCCATGCTGCCCCGTCACGTGCAGAGGCTGGGCAGAGACTGCATCGCCCACTGGAACGGTTCTCAGGTTCTCGCCTTGAACAACCCAGTTTCCAGCTCGATGAGATGGGCTGGACACTATCCCTGGGCCTCGTTTCCACTTCCTGTTCCAGTTGATTTCTCAGCAAACTGGAGATTCCCTCAGTTTTTTGGACCTTGGAGGCAGTTTCAGAGCTCTAATTGGCAGCTTGATAACTTCACGCAAAGTTCTTGCTTTCATCTACCTAACCCCGTTATGAGATCTGAAGGAGAAGAACTGTTGACAAAGAAGAGAAGACTCAGTGGCCAGCATGATACTTCAGCTCTTGAGGAAGAAGCGAACTTCTCTAATCAGAAGGAAGCATTGTGTCTTTCTGTAGCACAGAATAAAGAAAAACATAGCAGCGAGAAAGGTAAAAAATGTTCTTTGCTCATTTTCCTGGTTTATTTGTAATGCTGAACACATCTAACAACTTAAAAGCCATATTGCCTGCACCTTTTGAGTTACTGTTTTTCTTGGCACCTCTCTCAGGAAAACATCTGTCTTTAAAAGTGTTACAGTTTTGTAAAGCTGTTTAGTCTGTAAACTTGTATTTTGTGCTGTCAGACAGTCTGCTGGAGCTAGGTTCACGGTGCTTGGTGATAGAACACAGGCAGTGATGTGGGGGATTGCCCAGCTGGGGAGTCCTGAGCTTGGTTCTTACAGGTGTCTGTCACCAGATCGTGTCTGTTAACTTGAGAACTCTGTAAAAGCAAAAAGATTTAGCAAACTTGCTGTTGGGCTGAGCTGGGCTGGCAGGCTTATAGTTTTATTTCTTGTACTGTACCTGAGCTCATAAGCCCAGCTGGACCTGAATTGGTTTCTTTCTGAGCCAGTTATCTGCAACCTAGATAACTGAGAATTAATGGACTGTGATTTAATGGTGTTTGCTTCCAGCCTGGAGAATAGAAAGCTCCAGGGAGACCTTATTGCAGCCTTCCAGTACTTGAAGGGGCTACAAGGAAGCTGGGGGGACACTTTTTACAAGGGGCAACGGGTATAAATTGAAAGTGGGGAGGTTTAGATTAGATATCAGGAGGAAATTCTTCCTGGAGAGGGTGGTGAGGCACTGGAACAGGTTGCCCAGAGAAGCTGTGGATGCCCCATCCCTGGAAGTGTTCAAGGCCAGGCTGGATGAGGCTTTGAGCAACCTGGTCTAGTGGAAGGTGTCCCTGCCCATGGCAGGGGGGTTGGAACTAGATGGTCTGTAAGGTCCCTTCCAGCACAAACCAGTCTGTGATTCTACGATTAATAACTTGCATTCTGCCACTGGCATATTAGCAAGTTTTGTGTCAGACCATGACTGGCAGAGCAAACAGCAAGTGCACTTACCCAGAGAAGTAAGAAGTGCAGAGATGTCTACCCAACTCAGTAACAAACTTCCATCAAACTTGAGAGTGTCCGAGTTAGCTTACTGTGGATACAAACTTCTACGGGCCATCCAAATGTCTTACTGAGTATTGTGTGCATTTACAGTCCCGCCTACTGTGAAATGGATAGAGGGACAAGGTCAAAATTAAGGCCCTCTGGCATAAATCGCTTCCTTGACAAAATAAGTGGAAGTTGTATTGTGACTGAAAAGGGCGACAGATGCAGTCAGCATCCCAAAGGGATTTTTGGACACAAATATCCATAAGGCTTAGAAACATCATATCCATCCTCAGGAGCTGAAGGAAGGGAGTTTATTTTGTGCCTTTATTACCACATGCTCTCTTAACCCCCCTTGACACAACTTTATCCGAGAGTGTGGTTAGCAGTGTGGCCCTCCCTAGTTATCTTCTGTTCACGTCTTGTAAGGTGATGGCAATGGAAGACACCTGCTGAGGAGCAGTGCGGCCTCTCTCCCACTGTACGGAGAGTACTTACACCTTGCTGTGATTGTTGGGAATACCGGGTGCAGTCCTCAGTACCATAAGCACAGGGATTAAATTTACTACCCACACAGGACAGAGTACCCCCCCTAGCAGCTATAGCCACAGTCTGCCACTGGTTGATAAAGCAGATAACTGCACCTTGGCATGCTCTCAGATGAGTTGGGATGTGAAGGCTGAAATGCATCTTAGTTCGTGAGCTTTTTAAGTGGAAAAAAGCATTTCTGAAATACTTGGATGCTTAATGATGAGTAGATATGTTCTTACAAACTTTTCATACTTAGTATCCTTATATGAACTAGGAATGGCAGAAAGGCAAAGAAAGCCTTTTCAAAAGTTCCTGGTAATTATTTTTTTGTTAATTTCTCAACCTCACGGAGGGAAATAAAGTTTATTATCTGTTTTGGGACCCCTGCAGTAGACCCCATTGCAGCTTATGGCTGAGTTTTTCAGACTGCAGGCTAGAAGTGAACCCTTTGTTTGATTCCTAACCTCTTGTTATTTGTGGATAGGGAGATCAACAAGATGTCCATATGCTGCTCAGGGGTGTTTCCTAGACTGACATAGCTCATCTCCACTGAGGAGGCAATGGCAGAAGGCAGCGTGAGACTATGTCAACAGACTGGATTTGGTTTACCAGTTTGACGGCTTTTCTACAGGGAGGGGTAGTCTGACTGCAGCCATCTCCTTGGAACGTGCCAGTTTCCTAATTTCAAAGCACATTGAAATCCAGGGCATATAATGTTTGTGCTGTGTTTTGGGGTTCTTTTTTGGTTTTGTTTTTTTTTACTGATGCTTGTATAAAGTTCGTCTTAAAACAGGCTCTAAATCACTGCTAATCCAAATAAGCTTTCAGAATTGCTTAAGCAGTTTGAAAGGTGAAGAGTTGTCAGTAAAACGGACAGCTTTCTATGAGCAGTAAGAGGTCATATGGTGCGTTACAGAACTTTTTCTGCTTCATGTGCTTTTAACAGGAACCATCAAAAGACACTGGGAATATTTCTGTCAGCACAATAGAACAACGAAAATCTCTGACAATAAAGAAGCTGACCAAAGCAATACAGAAAGTGAGGCAAAATTTGATTTTACAGTCATGTCCTACAATATCCTCTCTCAGAATCTGTTAGAAGATAACTCCCATCTGTACAAACACTGCAGGCAACGATTGTTAATCTGGACATACAGATTTCCCAACATTCTGCAAGAAATCAAACAGCTGGATGCAGATGTGAGTAGAAAATGACCATGTGGATATTTCTTAAGAACTGATAAACTGGAGTAGCATTCTTGTTGTTCTTTATTTTGATAGGTGGGCTGTGTAGTGAATCCAGCTGAGCTTTTAGTTATGTCATGCTTAATGTTAGTTTCGATTTATGCTTATGCAGTTAGTGTATTCTGCTTTACACTGCCATTTTTTTATAATTCCAAAACCTTCTTTCTCCACATAAATCTCTCTGTCTAGAGCACACTTGAGTGCTGTAAATGAGGCATTGAACATAAGAACAGCTATACTTGCATAGGCCAGAGGTTGACCTAGTTTAGTGTTGTGTTTGTAGCAGTAGCTAATGGCAGATCCTTTGAGTAGGAGAACAGGGCACCTTTCTCCAGGATAGTCTCAGCTTCTGGGACGGTACAGTTCAAGAAGCTCTGGAGCTAAAGGTGCTCTTTAATTGTGCCATAAGTGTAGTGCGAAGGATGTGGAAGATGGAGTAGTTGGCAAACACTTAAGGTTGCATGCCACCCTTTTGTGGAGGGAAAATAACATGTGTGCACACAGGAGGGTCAAATGAGGGCAACCTCCAGGACTGGCATTTCCTAACTTCCAGGTGTGTGACTTTGACTTCATATTTGTTTGGGTAGTAGTTACCCCAAGTGCCTGTATTCTCAGTGAATCAAAAGTCCCTTCTATAATCTGTCTGCTAATCCTTCAGAGCCATTTGTTAGACTAGGTAATGGAGAACTTAGAATCATGTCTGAATCCCTTATTTGGAAGGCAGACTGGAATGTTTTACTACTTCAATGACAGTGAGGGCTGGAGTGATGAGGCAGCTGTGTGGATCTCAATTTTCTTGAGATTAATGTTCAAGGCCTAGAGAAGGATGCAGGTGTTGGTAGCATTCCTGTGAGACTAATCCAAAAGTGTTCCTTTCAGGTGTTCATTTCTCTCCAGCTGGTACTCTGCACCATCTGACTCATGAACAAGCTTGCTCTTCTCTACTGAGATGTAACTCTGACCTTCTGTCTGTCCTGGGGTCTGAAGAAATACCATGGTTTTGGTTGGTTGTGGGGTTTTTGTTTGGTTTTGAAGACGCTTATTGCATATTGTTAATCAGGAAGTAGAGTCAGTAAACTTTTTGCTTCAGTTGTTGTTCAGGCCAACAAAAGTTTGGTAATAGACTCCAACTTGCTGTGTGTGCAGGTCTTTACAGTGAGATGCATTAGTGGACTTTCTGGGAGGAGTGCTGGGCCAGAAGAATTCTGGTGAGGATCTGCCTGGTGCTGTTAGTGGTAACAGACAGTTCTCCAGGGTGGAAAGGCTGGAACTGAAGCCAGCGCCTCAGGCAAAGAGCAGTTCAGTTCAGAGTAGGTGCTAAAGTCTGCAGAGCCACACAATGCAGGACAGGAGTAAAGAGGTGATGCTTCGTATTGCCCTAAGTCAGGACAAGCAGCTGCCTGCAGACTAGTAAGTGCAGGGAATCTATCGCTAAGGGACATAGACTTTTAATTGATTCACTGTTTTGACCTGTAGCCTTATTGTGATGCACACGCTTCAAAGTATGGCTTGAGATCTGGTTCTCCTTTGCGACCTTGAGTTGAGCTAGTGTCAGCTGGGTAAGTGGAGCCTGCGGCAGTTCAGCAAGCAGTTCTAACTCTACTACTCTAGAGAGTAGAGTAGAGTCTTACTCTTCAGGAGCTCAGCCCTTCCTCAGAGGCCCAAGGTGGTTGTAAATCTGCATGTTACTGCAGTGTGCAGGGAGGAAGCTCCAAGATGCTCAGAACTCTCTTAATGGAGTATTTCAAGGCTGATCTTTGGTTCAGGTGGTTATAATTTGGAAGCTGCTTGTCCACTCTATAGCTAATGAAAAGTGTGCCCTTGGCCTCTTTTTTCCACTGCTATGGCATTTAGCCCTTCTCTAAACTGCTGAGAATGCCTTAGCAGGTCATTATTTTGATTAAACTTAATTTCACATCTGAAATTTCATGTCTGTCTGAGGAAGGGTGGGGAGGAATTGAGGCCCTCTTCACAATCTTGAAAAGCATTTTCTGTAGGAGAGTGAATGCTTTTAAGGGATTATGGAGGCAAAAGCCTCTGGATTTTTTTTTTTTTTAATACCTATACAGACTGACCAACAGAGATATCATACAGTAATATTTTGATGTATTTACTAATATCTTCTAATTGTAAACTTCTGCTTCAGGTACTCTGTTTACAAGAAGTCCAAGAAGACCACTATAGAACAGAGATCAAGTCAAGTTTGGAATCCCTGGGTATGATAAAACTCTTATGACCCATACATCATCTTCTCCCCTGCCCCAGTACTGTTTTCCTTAAAAAACCCTCTTAGAGTATAGAACCAAGACTCCTGCTATCTCACGCAACAGTGTCAGATACCCCCTTTTATAAATTCATCCAGGGCTGTGTTGAAAAACTACCTTTGTTTTCTGCCAATATTCCTGTTGGATAGCTTTTCTAGGGTATGTTTCTCTGGCTTGAAACCTTCCAAATATCAGCACTAAATTTTATCCCTGGTCAGTTTATATTAATGAGTTTTTATGCTAGTATTGTCAGTCACCTTAGTCTTATCGGTCTCCCGTGTGAATTGATGTAAGGAAGCTGTTGCTGTGGGGGTGATTTCATGGTGGTTTAAACTGATCTAAGTCTTTTGTGCCTTAGGCCTCTCCTTCCAGTCCTAGGACCCCGCTCCTCCTGGCACTGGTGCTTTGATGCCAGGAGGAGCCAGTTCAAGGGGAAGTGCCGGACTGACTCTGTTTTCTTGGTTAGTTGGAGGTCGTCTAGCTCCCAGAATTGAGTGTTTGTAGAGAAGGTAGAGTAGTGGCAGTACTGATTTAAATCTACTTGAAACGTGAAACAGCGCTATAAGGCTGGGCTCGTGTGGGCAACTGAACTTCCTGCTGCTATACACGAGGGTCTGGAGCTGCTGTAGCTCTGCCTGTTCCCTCTCCCTAGCTCCCAGATGCATGTCGTGGGCTGGTTCTGGCACTCGCTAGACCTTCAGCCTGGTGAAATCCACCAGTCCAGCACAGTGCTATCCAGACTAATTTTATTTTCCTGGATTAGTTTACGGTTGGCTTACTGACTTAACAGTAAGTGCCACAAGTGCAGGAGCATATGGCCTGGAGCTGGGAGAGAGGAGTGGGAAACCCCCCAGTTCCAGCATGGGTGTGAGCTCGGAGGTTGACTCACTCCATGGGGCTGTACTTCATGAATTCATACGGCATGGCTGGGCAGAGAAGCATTTTAAAATGGCAAAAACTAGACATTGTTTCAAGATGATTAAATTTTTTTTTTCTTACCTAGATAAGGGCTTGTTAAAATCTGCATTTCACTTCTATGTAAAATGAGGATCTTGGCAAATTACTGTTTTTGAGTGGACTTGCTTGAACTCCAATACTGTTGTGTGAAAAGTGTCTCAGTTTCCCTGTCAAAAGCTTGCTGCTAACTGGGTAATTACATAATTGTGTAAATAGGTTTGAGACCTTTGTTCTGTGAATCACTTTAGACAGTGATTTATGACTTAGAGTGATTATTGCTTTTGGTTGTAATGCTTCACTGGTATGATTCCTAAACCACTGTGGTAACATCCAGAAAAAACTTTAATACACAAGTCCACTTCTATGTGACTTCTGGGGTTTGTTTTGGATTGGGTTTTTTCCACACAAGAAGAGAACAAGCCTGGTATCTACGTGGATGCTTACACATCACGAAAGGTATTAGACCAGGTTTCCTGTAGTATCTAAACTGAAGCCAGACAGGACAGGAGGAGTCTTGTGTTCACGCTTCAACGTGAACGTCACATAGTCTTTGGTACTTCAGACTGGGTGGTGACTGCTGTGTGAGAAAAGTACCGTGAGGTTTATCTATTTTTTTAAAAATAATCTCTATTTATAAAATGATATTTTATGGTTTTAATTGCCTTTCTTGCAGGGTATCACTGTGAGTATAAAGTGAGGACAGGGAGAAAACCTGATGGCTGTGCTATCTGCTTCAAAACTTCCAAATTTAGCCTGATTTCCTCAAACCCTGTGGAATTTTTTCGCCATGATATTCCACTCTTGGACAGGGACAACGTTGGACTGGTGTTGCTTTTGCAGCCTAGACTTCCCTGTAAAACTAATGCTGCAGTCTGTGTAGCCAATACGCACCTGCTGTATAACCCGCGGCGAGGGGACATCAAACTGACCCAGCTTGCAATGCTCCTGGCGGAGATCGCTAGTGTCGCCCCTCAGGAGGATGGTACCTTCTGTCCGATTATCATCTGCGGGGACTTCAATTCTGTGCCTGGTTCTCCACTGTACAGGTTTATAAAGGAAGGAAAGCTGAATTATGAAGGACTTGCTATAGGGAAGGTAGGCTATGCTTTTCACTTCTCTTTCAGTCAGCATTAACCTTTTTTTGTGAGAAGTGTGGAATCGAGTGGTGCTAGCATGCCATCGCTGTGATTGTTCCCAATGCAACTGTTTTTTCAATCAAAGGGCGTTCCTAACGCCCTTTACGCACTCTGCAAAGCCAGAGTTACTGCGGAGTGACTAAAATAAGCTTGGGTGTTTTAGCTGTGCCTTACAGAATATCGTATCTGCCTGTAGCATTTCGCAGTGAAAAACTTGTGGACAGATTAATTGATCTTGAAAGGTGGTTATCCACGGGATGATTGCATCACTCTGTTTAAGTGTCCCAGACTTTTAAGTAGGAGAAAATAACTACTTAATCAAATGCCTACTGTGTACTGTATGGGGAGATGCATCTTAATTTAGATAAACTTTGAACTGCAGTGGCTAGAATAATTGTAAAAGCAAAAAGGAAGTGAGATGTTGAACCTAAACTGTTTCAGGTTAGATGCTTTTTTTGTTGTAAGCTCTTGTATGTAGCTGTTGGATGTGTCAAGTGCTAGTTAATAGAAAGTAACTAGAGTACCTTGAGAAAACATGAAAAAATAGCCCCACGGACTGGTATGTGTTGCCAGTGGATAGTTGTTTCAAGCCCTGCTTTGACTTGACCTGCTCCCAGAAGAATAAGCATCGTGAAGATAAAGTAAGTGTCTGCTAGGGAGCTGTGTGCACTCAGTCCTGTTACGTTGCAGAAAGTGGTCTTGGTAGCCTCTCAGCTTAGGGAGCGCTGTTGTTTTTACAGAGATTTGATGAGCCGTTATGAAAGACTGATTTGAGGGGGGTGGGGATTTCTTGGCTTAAAACTTTAAACTTTGCGAAAAAAAAGTGGCTTTTCTGAATCAAATTTCTGTCTGAAAAAATTCACGTTGTCTTTCTTAGGTTTCTGGACAAGAACAGTTTCCAAGAGGGCAAAGAATCTTGTCGATTCCGATTTGGCCAAAAAAATTGGGTATTTCGCAAAACTGTGAATATGAAATAAAACGGCAACCAAAAGAAGAAAACGCAGGTCAGTTTTTCTAGGCTGATGAACTTTTGTGGTCCTTTGAAAATACCCTTCAGGTGGTTCTGAAAAACAGGGGATCTGTTCATTATAATGGGGGCAAATCAGTGAGCCATGAGCTTGCAAAACTTCCTTGTTGGGCTCGTTAACGAAGTTTTTTGTTCGCATAACTTAACTCACAGTTTGCCTTCAGAAGGTAATGCAGGTTGTCACGTGGGAGCTGGCACGCAATATTTCAACCACCGCATTGGCATCGGGAAAGCCGCTTCTGCTGTGACTGGGAAAAGGGAGATGGAGGAGCACAGGGTGTGTGTGTGGGATGAACCTGCGTCCTGCTGCGGTGTTTGTGTGTTAGGGCGGAAGCGCTTGATGGAACAAGTGGGAAAAGCGAGTGGTTCCTTGCTGAGTATTAGTACATCTTTCATCCACTGTTTTTTCCTGACAGAAAACACCAATCTTAAATGGATGGGACCTAATTTGAAAGAGTTTTTGGAGGGCTTCATACTGCTGGATCAGAAGAATTTATTCCAGCTTTGTGAATTGTATCTTGCCTGCTGCAATATATGTGTATTTAAAGAATTTTTTTTTCTGTAGCTCCTCAGTATTGGTCTTTTCCTACATCCTATTTTTAAATGTAAATTGAATATGGTTTTATTTTGCAGGAGAAAAATGCGAAGCCGCGAAACCGGAGAAGGCTCAGGAGATTGTGCTGGCTTCTGAAAAGTATGTGTTGGGGGAGGGGGCGGGGGGGGGAGTTGGAAGCCCTCGGCTGGTGCCGGGTTTTGGGGATTTCTTTTGGTTTAGACCGCACTTGCATCTGACTCCAGCCATGGGTATGGGACGCCCAGCCAGCGCTGTCTGCCTGTCTGGCAAAAAGTCACCTGGTGGTTCAGCATGAAAAGGCTGATGGGGCAGCAAAAGAGGAGAACTGGAAACAACGGAGGAGTGCGTTCTTGCAGGAGCTTGCGGATGTTACTGTGGAATGCAGAGGTGTTGGTGCTGTTCAGAGGGTGCTTTCTGTCTGCTTATTACAAGAATGCTTTTGACTTTTCCCTCACCTCTTGACATAAACAGGACATTTTGGGGTGTAGTGGCATCGTAGGGAAGCTGTGATCTTCAGTCCAGTTGCAGAAAATGTGTTTTTGAGAGAGGGAAAATAATCAACGAAAACCCCAGTGTTGTCCAGCTGCTTAGGTGTTGGCACTTCTCTCTTTTTACAGTTTTTGAGATACTGGTTTATGGATGCTAGTAAAATCCTATAATGCAATGTGAAATTGGGATAAAGGAGGGGAAAGGAACTGGAAAGATCATAAAATCTTCCTTGTCAAGAGCTCTGTGGGAGAGTGTAAGTTCTTGCAGTGCCAGAAACCTGGAGTATTACGGATCTGGTAGTACAGCTCCTACTTGGATCAAAACATGTGCTTGTTGTACTGAAGGAGGAAGCCACCACTGTCCTGCTGGGAAGGAAAATGTAACTTTTTTGAAAGGAAAAATATATTTGCATTTATCAAACGGGTGAAGGTGTATAAAGGAAGGCACAGAAGAAGGAAATTGCCCTGTGTATGTGTGACATCAGGCTCCAAGCAGCCATTTCTTATCAGAAATGAGATCCTGGTATTGCTGCAGGCAGTTGTATTAAAACCCTTGGTGATCAAAAAGCTAAGTAACAAGGCATTTCTGAGAAAAGAAGCAGAGAGGAGGCAGTAAGTCCCATTCTGCAGTGTAAATCCATAGCATGTCACGTGCTGAACGCTGCTTGCAAGGTTTTTTGCCTTGTCTTAAAAAGGGTGTCATGTAACAAGAGCAGAAGTTGCTACCCCTCTGTATTGTACCAACTGGCATGTCTGCCTGTCACCTCTAAAATCAGGCAGGTGTCACGCTGGTATTTTCTGTAGTTGCTGGGGTTTTTTAAGCAGAACATGTTGTGGCTCAGGTTTAACACGCAGCCACGCAAGGGGAGACGTGTACAGCTGAGGGATGGATGATTTACAGAGCTGATGGGAGCAAGCGGCTGGGAGGGAGAGAGAGAGGAGTTCTTTTGCTGAAAGGTGTGGTTTTGCAGTTTGTTTCAGGGTTGAAAAAGCAGGTGAGACAAGATGAGCTGAACTGAAGAGGCTTGGACTGACAGATGATGGGGAGAGACAAAATGGGAGTCTGGGTGGAGGAAAGAAGATTAGGCGTAGCCTGACGTGAAAACACATGACAGCTTTAGTTTAGGGGAGGAAGAAAAACCTAAAAATCTTAATTTTTGTATATGCTGAAGGGCCTGGTTAGATGACTTCATAGTGTATGGTTTTCATATAAGCTGCTGTAGTGGACGCTTCCACCCCACTGTCAGGGAGAGATTGCTGAGTGAGGGCATGTGAAATCCTACAAAGCGTGCGTGGAGGGAAAGCTTTGTTTATTTAAAGTGTCAGTTAAGCCAGTTTTGACAGGCTCTTGGGTACCTGCCTTGTACTGAAAAAGCTGCCTGCGTTTTGCCTTCAGAGGTTTAGGCCACTAACACAAAAGGCAGTGGGATCGATTGTGTGAAGGAAACACTGGTTTGAGTATCCAGAGAATTAATTTTGTATTTGGTATTTCCTTGTTGCTTATCCTTTATGGGAAATACAAGAAAATAACATTGTTTTCTTTGGCTCCTGTTTTAGGTTGTCTTCAAAACTGCAGCACCATTTTAAATTGTCTTCAGTCTATTCTCATTACTTTCCTGAAACTGGGGTACCAGAAGTAACAACTTGTCACTCCCGCAGTGCTGTCACGGTGGATTATATTTTCTATTCGGCAGCAAATGACGATACTGCTGCCCAGCCAGGTAAAGGAACCAGCTTTTAATTATTTTTCACAAATGCTGAATTGGGAATATTCAGGTGCTGTTCTAAGGGAAACGTAGCGATAATTTAATCCACGTGAAGTACCTCAGAGGGTTCATGGTGGTGCTTTGCGTGTCAGCAGTTACCTGAGAAACAGGGCTGGCCCTGTCCGCTCCACACAGTTGGACTTGTAGTGCCAGACAGGGCAAACTTTTCTACTTCACTGAGCATTGCTGTCGTTGCCATCTCAGCACAAAGATGGGCTGAGGCTACGGAGAAGGAGCACTCTAAGCAGCACCTGAGCAATAATGCTGTAGGTAACCTGCCAGGACTGACGACAGCGCAGTTATTTCCAGTCATCTGAATAACAAAGCGGTGAACAGCAACTTAGCGTGTGCGTTAAACCTGATAAACGAACGGTTCCTTAGAAGGTTACTTTGCCGATCGGCTTGATGTAATTTCTGTCCAGGAAACGGCCCCCCGTGGCCTTTGCTCTGAGAGCAGTCCCTTGCCCGTGCCCCGTTGTCGCTCTTGGTTGCAGTTGCAGCTAAAACTCGCCAGATGGTGCGAGAAAGACGCGGTACCCCTTTGCGGGCGTGTTTCTCGCAGGGTAACGCGGCGCTGTCCTTCACTGCGTTAGTGCTCTTACCCTGGATACCTCTGAGCAGGACGCTTCCCTGGTCACCATTCCTTCTGTGCTGTGCTCGGACATCATGGCACGGTGCAGTGCTGCCAGAGAAGGGGCTCTGCAGGGCTCGGAACAATGAAACCCGGA
>NW_010225776.1:13015-22670 GCF_000690775.1 Eurypyga helias
TGATTTTTACAAATTAACGTTATTTGCAGTACATGAAATGAAAATACCGCCTTCATCTCATACCTTGAGACTGGATTCATCGAATCAATACGCAACTGTTTCCTTTGTCACAACATGCGCGGTAAATGTGATGTGACAATCTTAGTGTAGGATGTCAGATACAAAAGCTTCACAATACAGAAGTCAAAGCTTTGGCTCAAAAACTAGGACATTTAGAGACTTCTTGTGACTTCTGAATGTAGTGTGATTTAAGAGTGCTGTGTGATTTCAGAGTGCATCCCTGTGCAAGATCTAATTCACCTACTTACATGTTTTGTAGCACCATCGTTGCCCCAGCAGAGCTACAGAACCTTTTTCTTTCTGTGCTTGTTTTTCAAATAGATTCTTCACCCCACGTCAGAGTACGGAATGGGTCCAAACTTTAGTCCCCCAAGTATGGAATCATAGAATGGTTTGGTTTGGGTTGGGAGGGACCTTACAGACCATCTAGTTCCACCCCCCCTGCCATGGGCAGGGACCCCTTCCACTAGACCAGGTTGCTCAAAGCCTCATCCGGCCTGGCCTTGAACACTCCCAGGGATGGGGCATCCACAGCTTCTCTGGGCAACCTGTGCCAGGGCCTCACCACTCTCTCTGGGAAGAACTTCTTCCTGATATCTAATCTAAACCTCCCTGTTTTCAATTTAAACCCGTTACGCCTTGTCCTGTCACTACAGGCCCTTGCAGAAAGTCCCCCCCAGCTTCCTTGTAGGCCCCTTCAGGTACTAGAAGGCTGCAATAAGGTCTCCCCTTACTTGAATAAGTACTTCAGACTGGTGTAGTTTTAGTTTATTATTTCTTAGAAACTCGCCAGTAGTCTGGATTTTCAGTCTTCTGATGACCTGGGCCTTGGTATTAAAAGTGGTCAAAGCCTGAAGAAGTATTACATGCAAAATAGACTGACTGACCCCTCTCTTTCCAGTTACAGGGGTGTGTTTTGAAACTTTACCTGTTTTAGTCTGCCACGCCTAGCCAAGCATTTGGTTTACTCTTCAGGTATCCCCCTGTGAAAGCAGGGTTTGCTCTCTCCCTGCTGAGTCCTGCAGGACTCAGTTTTGCTGGCTCCAGAGCGCTCAGAGCTGATGGTAGTTGCTGCATGCACACCAGGCCCTCTGCAACAGGCAGCTCTGTAGACAGGCAGGGGCTGTGCCCAATGATAAATGTGACTTGAGCTGGGCAGGTGGGCACCCTACAGCTACCGAGGCGTCTTTGCAGCCAAGCAGCTCTTCTGAGCAGCAGTAAACAGCTGTGGGGTTGTTAGAGGGCTGGAAAGCTGGCAGATGGCAAAGGAGCGATGCTGTTGAACCATCTGAGGAGTTTAACAGTGTCCGGATAATCTTTTAAAATACACCTGCTGGTGAGGCAGTACCCGGCTTGGCCAGGAAGGTCTGGAATCCCGAGCGCTTTCATCCCGGACATACTTGCGTGCCAGCCACAGCTGCCGTTTGTGCTGGTCCCGAAAGCGCGCGGCCTGCTCAGGATCACCTCTGCGCGTGGAAAGCAGTAGCTAAGGCTGCTGAATAGTCGGCTCCCTCGGGAAGTCTAAAAGCTTGACACGTCGTGGCAGGATCTCCGTTCTCCTGGAATGTCTTTCCTTGAGTTGGAAAACAGCTTGTTACTCTTTGCTGGTGATAGTTTTGTGTTGGCTGGGTGGTTTGTTCATGAAGACACCACTATTTCAAGTACAGTGTGGTAACAGCAAGGCTGTGAGTCCTCTTCCCCTCCGCCACGAGAGTGCGTTTGTGTGCGTGGTAGGAGATTCTTGGGTGTGCGGTTTGGTTCTGGGGCCTTGCATTTTCTTTAGGTGGTTATGGAAATAGGTAGCGGGAAATAATGGAGGAAGACGCGTTTCTTATGATGCAGTAAGGAAAGGAAATGCCAAAGGGCTTTTTCATCCTTACGAGTGAGAGTTCCTCTATGACTTGTCTGCTGCTTGAGGACACAGAAACAAAAGGTTACGTGAACCCGTAACTCAGAAGACCCTTCATTTTGCAGGTGTTGGCTCTGTTTAGCCATGTTGTTTGTGCTGGAGTCTAGGAGGGGATTGGGTGAGGCTAATTCAGGGGAGTTACAATGAACAAACAAATCCCATCCCCTTTCTACCTCAGTTTATCCTTCTGCAAACTAGAGGGGTGGTGTCTTTCCGAGGGCTTCGAGCCCTACTCATTTTAAGTCCTACTGTGAGAGCGTCATAGTAAACAAGAAGTTCTGAGCCACCTTATCAGTGATTTTTGTATGGATTAATAATGACATCCGATTTATTTCTGCCATACTGTTTTCTTCTTTCTGTGTATGTATAAACATGTGGGTTTTAGCTCATGCTGATGGGAGTCTTGACTCTTTTTTTTCTAACCAGGAGCAGAGGATTCTTTTCATGGAGGTCTGAAACTTCTTGGCAGGCTGGCACTTCTAACAGAGAAAGATCTTTGGACTGTTAATGGTCTTCCCAATGAAAACAACTCCTCTGACCACCTGCCACTGCTAGCAGAGTTTAGGCTTGTTGAACGGTAATAGCCAAAGGACCCTCTGTGTAGGTACCTCACCTTCACCTTCTCTCTTCGTGTGATTGTTTATTTTTTTTTTAAAGGTTAATTCAAGCACTGCTGGTCCGGTTTAAATAAGTTTGCCTGCGTACTGATTTGTTAGTGTTGTGTAAAGTACGCTTTTTAAAGAGACTTTTTAAAAAATGGTTAAATTACAAAGCCTTTTAAGGCAAAAAGAAAAATTTTTTACATTGGCTTCCTTGTTGATAATGGAAAACATCTGTGCCAGCCTCAAAATGGCATTATTTTTCATGGAGATGCTGTAAATGGTTTTTATTGTAAATCATAGTAAAACTGATTATTCTCTGAGAACTGTGTGCTTCTTCAAGCAAAGGGGAGTTGAGTTTGTGTGCTTGGGGTGCTTTATAATGAGCTGAAAATGGTCTTTTACTACAAAACTGCTCTGGAGACTCTTCCCTCTACATACTTCTGCAAAGGAATTTCCTCAGTTACTAAGAGTGCAGTCAGTGCAGAGGCTGGAAAACTGGACTTCCAAAGAAAAGATAGTAACTGTTTTAAAACTTCTTGAACTGCTAAAAGCTTAAACATGGGTAGCCTTTACTGGGATCTTTTTAAAAATACCTGAAATAACCCCAAGTGTAATGAGCAAGCAACCTTATGGGACGTCTAATAGCTCTGCTGTAGGTATTAAATGACCAGTATTTTATATTTACTCTTGCTGTGCACTGATAAGCATTCTGTACAAAATATGGTTTGGAAAATAAAAAAACAGAGACTGCCTGGGCAGGAAACTTGGAGGGAGCCAGTGGGGGGCGAAAACAAGTAGTGGTGACTGAGGATCTTCCCTCTGCCTGTTAATGGTCAGGTTAATGCTACCTGTTTGGTAGTGGGCTCTGTTCAGATAGTTTAAATGAGACATTTTAGAAGCTGGAGCTGACGGATGCAGATTTCTGGGTAGATGCTGCAGCTGACCAATGACTTTAGCTGTAACCAGTAACCCTTGCAGCCTGTGTGAAGAGCTGGCCTGGAGGGACTGCTTTTCATCTCCATTGCAGACAGGAATGTGCCACTGTAACAGCGCTGCTGGCAAAGAGGCTGCAGAACAAGGGAGGGTGGGTAACAGAGCTGCTGCTATTCAGAATAAGCTGGAACTTGAGCATCACTCTTCAGGCTTTTAAAAAAACCTCACTCCAAAGTAGAGGTTTCACATCAGCTCTGTTCTCTTTTACACAGAGCAGGGCTTACTTGGGCCAGCTCAAACACCTGGTTATTTACAGTGCTGCTATTAAGTTTCATGCTAATTGAAAAGCAAATGCTTTGGACTTGTTGACCACTGGTTTTAATATTTGTCTCGTGTTGCTCTGACATTTTAAAAGGGCCAGGTTTCTCAAGGTGGTAAAGACAACAGCCTTCCAAGAAACACACCTCACTACCTTGGTAACCACAGGAAGCCAGGAAGGTGTAAGATATGCTGGGCCAAGGGTACTACTGAAATAAAAAAGCAGCAGCTGCTTGACAAGTGCTGCTAGTGCAGGGTGGTTATTGCTGTACAGCAATGTAGTTTCAGCACTGAGAGACTGGTTTCAGTCTGTCTTTATACAACTCATTAGGGGTTAGCTATGGGGTGAGTGTAAGGCCTTGATGTTCAGTAGATGGTCTGTTTGTTTGCAGAATAATAAATGAGGCAGGTATTGAACAATCCAAGATCTGCTGTAGTTTGTTCCCATTTGTCCTGTCTTGATTCTAGAAACAAGTATTTTCTGGAACAGACACCTGGACAGAACAAGAAGTAACCCTAAGTTATTAAAAAAAGACTACCATGATATTTTATTAAAGTTTCATGCTGTGCATAAACATACAAGTGATTAAAGAAACCCAAAAAGAGTCATGCATGTTTTCTACACTACTTGACCACTTTGCAGTAAGTTAGAACAGTCACTAGAACACACTTCAGACAAATGCCATTGTGAGCAAGTTTCAAGAGACTATTTCAGCTGAACTTCAAACCAAGAACCAAAAGCAGTCTGTCACAGCCCTCTACAGCATTAGAGTTTCAGTGTAAGTTAGAGGTTAAAAGAAATAACTGAAGTGGTGATGGACAATAGTAAAAACTATCTACCAGCCACCAGTACTTGAGCTAGAGTAAACCGTGGTTTTGGAGAAGAAAACTTGTATCAGATAACCTTCTGCTATAGGATACAACTGATCAAAGCATGTTTTTCACATCGTTTTATCCATGAGAAAGTAAGGGATACATGGAAAAACTTGTTTAGGTCACAAGACACTGGGCAGTACAAAGTTTAAAACCGAAACTCTACACAAGAATTTTTACTAAGAGAGTATTTGCCTCTCTTCAGGTTCATTCCCAAACAAAAAACAATCAAAATCCTGCTGCGAACACAGGAATGGAGAAGTTAGCAGAAAGAGGGATAGGAAAGGCCTCCCTGTAATTCAATGGTAATCTCGTATAAAGCAGCATAACGCATCTGAAAAGTTCTTTTTAGACCTTCTGAAGCCTAATTAGTAGAAAGCCTTTTGCTGTTTGTAGGAGGCTGCTGGGTCTGGGTGTTGTCTTCCTGTCCTAGGTCAGGGAGCTGCATTGTGCAGAAAGGTCAGCGAGGTCTGTACAAGTAACTGTCTCCTCCTGTCTTCATTCAGCTGCTGGCTGGTACAAGCGTTCCAGGACCTTAAATGGTTCCGTTTGAGTAAGTGGTATTGTCACTGTGTCACAACGTCCTGTCTTCATCCCAAAAAAGCACGTGCCCAGGAGGGGAATAGCACAAGGCCTGTGGCAGTATCAGCTAGAAGCACAGCACAGAGGGTAGAGGCTGGACTTGTGCAATAATCCAGTTTCTATATGTAGGCACCTAATGACATACTTGCAGGAAGGCAGCACGGGAATGCTTCCAGAGGGCTTTAACGTGAGCGGCAGACCGCAGCGAGAGGCTTACGGCATCACTTGGGAACACTGCCGGTTGCCACCAGTCTTTAGCCATCTTCAAACAGAAAGACCGAGCAGGGAGGAAGCAGGCAAGCTTACCTTCTGCTGCCTCACACATACGATTTCCTTTATTGCTGGAGCTGTTCCAGTACATGCCTCCTCACTCAGGGCTGACTAAGCCCTTGTTACTACAATACGCACAGGGAAAACTCCCTATGGCAGCATGGCAGAAGGTTAACTTCCGCCTGCGATGTCCGATCTTAACGTGAGATGTGAAGGCATCGCCGCCTGAGACTGCCCAGCCTTGCAAAGATGAAGTTACACACAAGTGTTGAAGGAAAAGCATATGGCCTTTTTTCCGTTATTCCAGGAACGTACACGAGAAACAGACTGACCAGCAGGTGAGCGCTTGTCTCCACGGAACAGCAATCTCTGCGTCTTGTGCTTCAGCAGCCTAGTCCAGCAAGACTAAAAGCTTGTGACAAAGTATAAAAAGATTCTGAAAGTTTAAAAAGTCATTATTCATCAATTACCATCATTTTAAAAAAACCCCAAAACCTCATATTTTGCCTCATAAAATGTCAGTGTTTAAGAATACACTTGCATGTCATTATTACTTAACACCTTTCAGCAACATGCACAAAACAGTAATAGAGGTGGCAGTGAAACATCCGGTGCTGTGTGCATACTACCGAGAAATGCTGGGAAACAGTACAAATTGGGTACAAAACAAGAATACTGACGGTTTTGCATATCTGTTTAGTGAGGTAAGGTTGATACTTTAAAAAACTCAACGCCACTTCTGCACTGCTTGTTTTTATTGCTGAATTAAATATTAATGCTGAATGTGATTTTTTTTTTTTAAACTGCACTGCACCCCAGCACACCTTAACACTAAGATTATTCCTTAGTTATCCCAATGCTACTACCCAGCACAATGCCCAAATTCAATTAACCCTTGTACAGGGAAATTACATTGGAAGAAAGTCTCAGACCACTGGAGTCACCTGCTACGTGATAGAGGGAAAAAAAGACCATCTTAGATCCTGAGAAACAACTTCAGGTTCTCTTCACTGATGCCTTTTCTGTGCATCGAAAGGAATTAAATACTGCCACCAAAAAAAAAAAAACCAACCCAAACCCACCCCCCATTCTGTTTTCTAGGTAAAACTTGTTATTAGAAGAGTCCACAAGTCAATAAATAGTCCCATTCCTTTTTCCTTCCAATGGAGTGCAGGTAAAGTGCAGCGGGAAGCACCAGAGAAGCCCTCTGTCCGGCGTATGGCTTTGTTAGATGCGGAGCTGGTAGCCCACCTCGTTGAGCGTGGCCAGGTCTCCCTTCTTGTCCACCACCGCAGGCCTGTGAGCAAAGGAGGGAAGAGGGCGCTGCTCTCCAGCAATCCCACACTGCCGTGCAGGAGCGGAGAGAGAAGCTGTCCCATCAGGAACCATTTCCTTCAAAACGGGACTCGCTACATCCAGTTTTCTCATCATAAGCACGATTCTGCTGAATTTGACACAGGAACTAGTGCCACCCATTGCCTCTGAAGCCAAGCTCCAGCAAAGGACAAGTTGTCCCATCCCAGGCTCTGTGCTGAGCCTGGGAGCACCCCTCTCCCGTCAGCTCCAGAGGGCTCCCAGGTCAGGACTCCGGCTTTTAGAATCAAGTGGCAACTGCTGAGAGCAACCAGGCAAGGCCTCTCCCTCGGCCACAGCCTCCTGTCTCTCCGAGCCTGCCCCTTCCTCTTGGCCAGGGCCGCATGAAGGGCTGGAGCCCAAACAGAAACACGGGATGAACCCCCTTCGTCTCCAGGCATCTTGCATTTGGATAGAGCCCAGCCACTCCCCTGAGTGACCACACAAACACGTGTCCCACTGAAGCATCTCAGCAGCCCGAACCTTCAGACTGAGCAATCGGTCTCTCCCTACACAGCCAGCAAAGGAAAAGCTCCTGCACCAAAGCTGTCAAACTGAAACAATCCTGGAGACTGACAGTCTGTGGCGGTGTCTAACCTGACAGCTTATTCCAGGCTCTTAGCTATTTCCACATTACGCCATGTGTTTGCTTTTCTAAAGAAAAACATTGTTTATGATGCACGTTTCTCCTAGCAGACTCCACACACAGCATTCTGCTTCACCACAAGGACTCAAGCCCGAGTAGGACAGCACGAAGCCGCTAACGGCTGCAGCGCTTTCCTACAGCCCCTCAGACTTGGTTTCCAGCTCCTGCGCTTATTCTCCACTCGCTGGGCAGCAGATGTGACCCGTGAGCTGGCACACGCGAGGCCGACGCCTCCTGGTTGCACGCTGCCTCCTTCCGCAGCAGCCGCTCTGGGATGGCAGCAGAGCCAGGGAAGCCCCTGCCCTGCCTGTGGCACGCTGCTGGCTGCAGGCACCAGTCTACAGGCTGGGCCGCTGCAGCTGGAAGAGGTGGGGATGCGCAGCTTACAGATACATGTGTGGGGCGCAGCCTCAGAAATATTCATTAATTCTTTGATTCAGCAAGTGAATTTTAAGATCAGAGCTGCTAACGGCAGATCTCTGCTGAGAATTTGCATGGCATTCGAGAGCTGGGGACATCGCTACGGACGACTCTTCTGCCTAGTCACACGTTGAACACAACCTGCTTTTTGCCACTTAGCCAAGCACCTCTTAATAACCCCGACATCCCCCTTGGAGCCCTGCCCTGCACCCTGCCTCGTGCTCGTCTCCGTTTGTAAGTACTTCACAGGACTGAAGGGGTTGTAGAATCGTTCAGGTTGGAAAAGACCTTTATGATCACCAAGTCCAACTGCTAACCCAGGGCTACCAAGGCCACCACTAACCCATGTCCCTAAGCACCACACCTACACCTCCTTTACATTTCCCTGGGCAGCCCCTTCCAACGCCCGACAGCCCTTCCTGTGAATAATTTTTCCTAATATCCAATCTAAACCTGCCCTGGTGCAACTTGAGGCCATTTCCTCTTGTGCTATCACTTGTCACTTGGGAGAAGAGACCAACACCCATCTCACTACAACCTCCTTTCAGGGAGCTGTAGAGGGCGCTCAGGTCTCCCCTGAGCCTCCTCCAGGCTGAACACCCCCAGCTCCCTCAGCCCCTCCACACTGGACTGGTGCTCCAGACCCTTCCCCAGCTCCGTTCCCTTCTCTGGGCACACTCCAGCCCCTCAGGGTCTTTATTGGGGTGAGGGGCCCAAACTGAACACAGTATTCGAGGTGCAGCCTCACCAGTGCCCAGTACGGGGGGACAATCCCTGCCCTAGTCCTGCTGGCCACACTGTTCCTGATACCAGCCAGGATCACACCTGAAGAAGTCATTGTAAGATAGTTTGGATTTTTCCACTTTATTCCTTCAGGGCAGATGGCATCTGAGTGGCCAGAGAACAAGTTACGAGCTGCATCCCTCAGAGCTTGCATCGCAGCTGGAGACCAGCAAGAGATGCACTCTGTGTTCCAGAGTGACCTGCCTTCCTCCCTCAAGTTTAGGGATTCTCTTCCCTTCCCACCCTTTTCTCCTGTTTTCTCTCTCCCCCTCCCTTTAAAGCCAGAATATTGTTTTAATTAAAGCACACTAGATGGTTCTGCCTTCGGATTATCCAGGAGGGAAGGGGAGTCACTGCACACCCACGGTGACACACCCATTTCCACTCCATGACAGTTCCCTAGCTTGTAGCTACCAACAGACTGGCCTCTGCAAGGTTTCTCTGCAGGGTTTTAGGAGAAGAAAGGGATTTGTTGGAGCAGCAGCACTGCAGCTCCTGTTCTCCCTGGCTGGCAAATGGCCTAACACCAAACATTCCCTCTGAACCAAGGGACCTCGGCTGGACCGCACATCAGAGGACACCTCCTCTCCCAGTGCCGTGCCAACGAGCACGCGAATGAACTGCAGAGCTGCAGGGTGCGCGGTATTCACGAGCTGTCTGCGCTGGAGCTCCCCGAGTTTGCACGTCCTGCAATGATACAATCCTGCCCCCTTGGCACATCCTAATGTAACGGGCTAACACCGTCGTCCTTCCAGCAGCTAAACGAAGCCAGAAGCACGCAAGGGCAGTGCTGCTGTGTCACTCACGGAGCATGCTCGTGTTAAGCCTCAGTGTGAAACGATAAGGAAACGGAGCTGGTGAGCTGACACTGAGGAGCAGAGACAGCTTCAGGCTGCTGCACGACGC
>NW_010225776.1:22701-25497 GCF_000690775.1 Eurypyga helias
ACTCCCGTGCTTGGGGCTGGAGGAGTTTGGGTGAGGACGAAGCGCTGCATTGCCTGTTCCAGCACAGTGGCTTTACTGGTTTGGCACTTCAGAGGATGGACAAGTGGACACAGTAAAGCTTCAGACTTAGCAGACTGATGCACGCCACCCTATGTCTCCTTTATTCAAGCTGTCTGCTGGCCACCCTTGGCAGCATCACACCAGCTGTGGCCTAAGAGCACTGTTACAGAGCTCAGTTAGTGAGCTGCAATTCCACGACACACCAGTCTCCCTGACAGGCACCTACACTGCTTCCTGCACTGCCACCAGTGTCCTGCAGTGCACCCCACCTGCCTTCGAGCTGTATTTCCAGGCTAAAACGCCACCCTGCCCTTGCTAGCGGCCACTGCTGGCATCCACCTAACAAACCAGTAAGGAACCAGGATGGGAAGTTAAAGGGCTGAGACTGTAAAATCCACTTCTTCCTTAAGCACCATTTCAGCCTTTGTCCTCCAGAAACAACCCAGTTCACCATTCCAGGTCACGTACTTCTCAGGGGGAGGTTTCTCCCAGCAGGGCCGTATAATTTTATTGTTGACAAAACCCAGGCTGTAATAACAGCTTGTCATCAGCAGGTGAAGCCTCTCAAATGAATGCGTTATTCAGCCCCTGCCAGCTTGCTCTAGAGCAAAACACTTCTCTCCCCCTCCCCTGCAAGCTCTAAAAAGCTGTAATTACAGCGTGCGAGTAAGAGATCCACAAAGAAACAAAACACAGTTGATAAGCCTGGCCATTCTTTGGCTAGGATTTCAGCCTAAAGCCTAGCAAGCCCGAAGTCCTTCCTCTTCTGTGTGGAGGCCGTGTCAGCCTTCGAGCCACCGGCATCCTTTTAACACCAGGAACCCAGTTCTTCTCCCTGACACCCCTTGTCTAACGGAACAGCTCAAAGGCCCTGGCCTTGCTGCAAGCTCCTTCACTCCCACTTTTCCTCCAGGCGTGCTGCCCAGGCTTGCGAGGGGGCTGGCCAGGACCCGCAGGGCTGTCACGCAGCCACAAGGCACTGGCAGAGGCTCCCACCCGCTCCGAGACGCTTCAACGCCACCCGCCAAAGCAGGGGTGAAGGTCTCATGTGGAGCCTGCTCTGTCCACTGCTCCCCGCATCATGCTACAAGCTGGGCCCTGGATTTTGTATCACGGTGATGTACTGTAGAGCAACATAACTCCAGATACAGAGCGACGCAGCAGAACCACTAAGCAGGTAACAGGTGCTGAAGCCACTGCAAGGCCACCAGTACTTCACTTGTCTCTGTCCTGGAAAAGCAAAGCTGCCAAGGAGGAACCAGTCCCTGCAGAACAGCCATGTGCCCAGCAGCTCTCCCAGGAAACCAACCTAACAGGCAAATCTCCAAGCCCAGTGAAACTCACTCTTCTCTACAGACACACGTGATGCACTCCAGCAACTGCAGAAGCACCATCAGAAACCCAAAGATGAAACCATCCCTCAAAGTGGATCCAGGAGGTGAAGCCGCCTGGAATAGCCAAGCCCGTATACTATAATTATCCGTGCACTAAACAAGGAGCTCTCGGTGCTGAAGCCCGAAGCACAGCATCATGGACTGAGTGTGAATTCACGTGTAAAAATAAAAGCCTGCTGTGAAATAATCTGCTGCTGAAGCACCTCAAAGTTATCTTTAGAAGGTGAGTCTAGTGTCTTTGTTAGCTGCGTTCAAATAAATAAATAAGTGCTGAGACAGCAGTCCGGGAGCCTATTTAAAAAGCAACGGTCATAAATATGTGACTAATCTGGGTTACATCTAGGCTTTCACAGTTGTCAGCTTCCTGGCACAAAGCCGTACAGCTAAAACCCAACTCTTCCACATCTAAGGTATGGGAGTCTGAGTTGCCGGTGGCTGTAAAAGGCCTGGGATCTGGAAACCCCGATTGAGCCATGCAGAGGTAGTACGTGCAGTCAGTCCATCCTTCCCCACGCAGTTAAATTAAAACAATTACCTACAGCTCAGGAGGGAAGCAGTGTGGGTTCCTTTAAGCCTAATCAAATCGAAGAATACAATACAAGTGATGTTTCTGCTTCGGGAAGAAGAGGAAAAAGTTTACTTTTTCACCATCCCTGTAAGCCCTCAGTGAAACCCACTCCAACAGAACAGCTCAGTACGAAGGCTCATCACGGAGAATCCAATTTCTGCCTCAGCGGCCATGACAGCAGGGCAACCCATCACCGGTAGCAGACAGATCGTCCTGTTCTCAATACCCACGTCTGAACACCCTTTAAACGTGATCAGACTGCTTTCCCTCCCGCACAGGTCCCCCGCACCCCAGGCTAGGTTCGTTTCTCCAGAAATGGGACTGCAGAAAGACTAAAAATTGGCAAAATCCACAATCCTAGGTTCACAGCCATCCAACACCCTGCAGAACTGAACCCAGCAAAGGCCACCGGGGCCTCCAAGCACACTGCACGGAGAGGCCACCAGGACATCAGCGGTACCAGTGGCCTCTCAGGGAACCAAGACACCCACGTGCTGGTGCGTGCTTGTAAGTTTTGTACAGCCAAGTAACATGTCACCGCCCTCAACTCCTGACCCGGCAGCAGTAATACTCACGAGTTGTCTCTCCTGCACGCTCGTCTCTGGGGGCTGGCTTGCCTTCGGCGAGGGGACAGCGACTTACCCCGTGACCTCTCTTTCGTTGGAGAATGGGCACTTGAGGGCTTCAGAATCTGCGAGAGATGGGGGAGGGAAGGAAGAGGCATTCAATACAGGCAATGATTCACTGACAATAAAAAATAAAAGGCCTCATAGA
>NW_010225777.1:0-391 GCF_000690775.1 Eurypyga helias
CTGCCTTCCTGCTTTCCTGCCTGTCCGTCCTTACTGCCTGTCCATCCTGCGTGCCACTCTCTCCTGCCTCCCTGTCCTCCTGCTTTCCATCATTCAGTCTTTCTTGCCTGTCATTCTCTTCCTGAATGTAAGACCTTCAGAATTGCTGTATTCCTTCGTTTCCTCTTTCCATTCTTCCTTCCTTCCTTCTTCCCTCCCTCTCTCCCTCCCTTCTTTCCTTCCTTCCTTCCTTCTATCCTCCCTCCTACCCTCCCACCCTCCATCCCTTCCTTTATACC
Source organism: Eurypyga helias (assembly GCF_000690775.1). Taxonomy (NCBI): domain Eukaryota; kingdom Metazoa; phylum Chordata; class Aves; order Eurypygiformes; family Eurypygidae; genus Eurypyga; species Eurypyga helias. The sequence goes on from NW_010225777.1 coordinate 279, forward strand.
TTCCTTTCTTCCATTATTCCTTCCTTCCTTCCTTTCTTCCTTCCTCCCTCCCTGCCTCCATGCCTTCCTCCCTTCCTGCCTTCATGCCTGTCTCCCTTCTTTCATTCCGTCTT
>NW_010225777.1:825-1539 GCF_000690775.1 Eurypyga helias
CCTTCCTTCCTTCCTTCCTTCCTTCCTTCCTTCCTTCCTTCCTTCCTTCCTTCCTTCTTTTCTTCCTTCCTTCCCTCTTTCTTCTTTCTTTTTTTTTTTATTTTGATGCGGAACACACATACAGCAAAGGCTCGTATCCAATGTCGAATGACATCCCGAGCCTTTTGTCCTGTGTGTGCAGTAGCTACCATGAGTGATCGTGCTGGATTCAGCCAGGAAAGGGTTAAATCTCTTTACCGTGTCTGCTAGGAGGCTGTGTTCTTGGATGCAGGGAGAAGCACTTATAGGTTCTTAGCTGGCACTGAGGAATGCCTGCACCAATTTCAAGGTCTTTTTCTGCTTCTGATCCTGCATCTGCGTTCCCAGCTCTCGCGGTCTTGCTACAGGTGGTGCTGTGACACATACTTCAGGCACCTGACCCAAACTGACCAAAGAGCTATTTCATGCCATAGTATGTCATGCTCGGGGCAGAGGGGAGGAGGGTGTCCGGTCGCCATTACTCTCCCTCTCTTGCTCTCTCTTGTTCACTCCCATACACTTGGTAACCCTTACCCTGACTCCTGAGTTAGCTGTTTCGCTAACTCCTGTGCTCACTCGTTCGTGAGGGAGTTGGTTGGTTTGTTTAGTTTTCCAGGGCTTGCTATTGCTGATAGGGTTCATTCAGAATCTGCCGCTGCAGCGCTCCGGCTCCGGCCCCCGGGCTGCTATTCCCCT
>NW_010225777.1:1554-1848 GCF_000690775.1 Eurypyga helias
GCCTCGCAGGCTGTGGCTCTCGGGTTCTCTGGGTCTGACCCCCACTGCTCAACCCCTGTTGTGCATTGGTCGGTTGGTGGTGAGGAATTGTATCATGTTGTATCATATTGTATCATATGTTTTATTTTCTCTTATGTTAAAACAATGTTAAAACATTGTTAAAACAATGTGATTTTTTTTGAATTATCAGCCATAATAGCTGTAGCACGCCAAATAACAAGGCATTACTCATATCCCCCAAGATTGCCTTATCCAGTCGTTGTACCAGCCCTGCTACATATGCCGAGTACGTAA
>NW_010225778.1:0-2248 GCF_000690775.1 Eurypyga helias
CATACCAAAGTGTATAAACAGGAGCTTTACATGCAGGATGGATAAAGAAGTAACTCTTCCACCAGTGATAAGGCATGAGTTTAGTGTCCAGTCCTACACCACATATTTCAAGAAAGATACAGAGTAAATTCTGATGTAGTCAAAAAAACAAGACATGTAAGAAAATACTAGAATAATTGTTTTCAGTGATAAGAGATAAGATGTTTGAAAGAAGACATTGCAAAAATATAGACATGTTAGTCTCCAAATTTAGTAAGGATGGGATTCAAGAAGACGAAGTCATGTATTATACAACTTTCTAATATAAATATGGAATATAATGCCAACCATAGGTCTGGAATTTTCATTACTGGACAGCTTTGGGAACATGAACAGGGATAGGAATACTTAAGAACACCAAAGCATTCTCAGCTTTTCCAAATGTACTTACCTATATCTGGATGCATATTTTTTTTCAGGAGATTTTACATTTTGCTCATACATATTTGCCTGCTTTTCTTATAGTCCTGCAAAACTTCTGAAAATGAAGATATTAATTCCAATACAGTTGTGGTAGGAATGGTTATTAAAACTCAAACCAAAGGTTAGTGGATACTTTCGGGAAATTATATGGTTCTACTCCAGGTGGACTGAAAAAATGTTGAGAAAACATTTCCTTGTAAAAATATAATAAAGAGAGAGGGTTTTAAGTCATCTACCAGACAATGAAAGAGTTTTTTTTAATTACAGAGTTTAACTGAAAATGTAATGGTAGATTGAATATAGCATAATATAATTACTATCAAGGCCATAAAAACAAACCAAAGAGCTCTCACTAGTGAAGTCACATCACCAATATTTTGGGTTACATTAAACATAGCTTTTGAGAAACACACTTTCTGAAGATGTGCTTGATACTGAGTCATGGGTCTTCTGAGCTGCAACTGACTATACTGGCTCTCGGGAAGCAGTGGCAGCTACTAGGATTTCTAGAAACACGTGGTTTCTGACAACTTATCTTTGCCACCACCACTCTATTCTTTGTTGGAATACAAAGGGCAAAATAGGAAGCTGGTTATGTTGGTTTTCCGGTCCCATTAAGAGCCACAGAAGAGAGCTGAGATTTTATATATATATGGACATATCTAAATTTGGAAGTATCTAATTCACTACAAAATGCTAAGGAGATACTTCTTTCACAAAAAAAGCTTAAATATTTTTTGGCTTAAGTTTATGGTAGCAAAGTTGAGGCTTTATACAAAATCCAAACTTTTCAAAGGCTACAAACATTTGCATATGTGGCCAGAGTGCTTCTGCCAACAAGATGGATCATTGTCATAGGAGACTCCCTTCTGAAGAGAAGTCCAATATGCAGACCAGATCCACTTAGGGAAGCCTGCTGCCTTTCTGGGGTCTGGATTAAAGACATAATGAAAAAACTTCCTTTGCTGGTACAACCCCCAGATTATTATCCATTATTGCTTTTTCACACAAGCAGTGCTGAAGTTGCAATAAGTCTCAGGTCGCTCAAAAGAGACTTCAGAACCATGAGACTACTGCTTAAGGGATCAGTTTTATCCTTTATACTTTCAGTTGCAAGAAATGATGTTGGAAGAAACAAAAAGACTCAGCTGACCAATACCTGGCTCTGAGACTGCTATTATCTGCAGGATTTGGAGTTTTTTGACCATGGGTTGGCCTACATGACACCAGGACTGTTGATAACAGATGGGGTAGACCTTTCTCAAAGGGGAAAAGAATCTTTATGCAAGAGTAAACAGGGCTCGTTGAAAGAGCTTTAAACTAGATTTAAAGTGGGAAAGGGATAAAACCAGGCTTCCTAGTGATAAGCCATGGGGCAACATGCCAATATTTGAGGGACAGTGTGCTAGTGAGGTCATTGGGTCTGTTCCACAATGTGCTGAGTACAGTGGAGCACATCTGAAATATCCCTATACTAATGCATGCAGCACTTTAGCCATCTCATTGGAGGTAGGGATTGGAGATCCATGTGGCAGCAAAGACATAAGGATTGCTGATGTTTTAGAAGACACAGAAGCACCTCAGAGCAGTCACACAGGAATTAGCATTTTTCCACCCAAAAAAAGTTTGCAGGATCAATAGTCCAACTGAAGTGCATCAACACCAATACATTCAGCATGGGCAACAAACAGAAGTTGGAAGCCATTCTGCAGCTGGAAAAACTATGATGTAATTGCCATCATGGAAACATGGAGTTTCCTGAGCCAACCTCATGGAGTTCAACAAG
>NW_010225779.1:0-7514 GCF_000690775.1 Eurypyga helias
GCTCCCCCGACCCGATGGTGGCCTCGGCCCCGGGTCATGCAAGTGACACCTCCCTGCTCGCCACCCCTTGCTCCTGACTGCCCAGGGTTTGCAGAGCAGGCCAGCCACTTTCATGCCTGTCACCAGCGCCCTGGGGCAATCCCCAGCCCCAGTGCCCTACGGAGCCTGCCTGCTCCCTCTGCCTTCCCCCCTGCCCCCACCCTTCGGGCTTCTTGGCCCGGAGGAGGTTTTCATGCATCGGGGACAGGAGGGGAAGCAGCACGACTGTGCAGCCGAGCAGATAGCGAGGCCCACCGAGTACAAAGCACCACTCCTAAGCCCAAAAGCCACAGCGAGGCAAAAATCTATCACCGCCCTGCACTCTTGAGGGCCTCTTAAGAACCAGGAGCGAGAACAGCGTCGCTCCCGCTGGAGCACAGCAGACAGGGCTGGGAATGATTCGCCTGCCCTTGTTGCACCTCAGGTGGTTGCTCTGGAGCGGCAGATGCGGCTGGTGTCGGAGCTGTGGAAGGAGTGGGAGAGGGGGACAGACCTTGGGCAGAACATGGGGACCAGGTGTGTGGTAGCACATGTCTGGGCAGGCTAAGCCCCAGTCTGCCAGGGAGCGGGAGAGCAGGAGGCCATGTACGCAGCATCCAGAAAAATGCCTATGTGCGTGCGTGTGTGAAGATGTCAGAGTAACTCCCGTCCGGGGAAAGCTGAATAAAAGCTGTGGTTGGGAACAGTCCTATAGTTACCTGTGAGTGAGGGCTTGGGGACACCCCTCCCACAGCAAGGAAGCACCTGAAGGAAGAGTGCAAGAAAAGGCAACGGCTGACACGTGTGTCTACACAACTGTTTCAGGTTGGCTTGAGACAAGGTTGTTCTTCCGTATTTGGGGCAAGGTTTGTGGCAAGCCAGTGCTGGAACCCATTTCCCAGGGGCCTGATGGGGTTTGGGTATAGCTGACAGGTCCCTGCATTGTGACCGGAGAGATACTGCCTAGGTATTATACGCCACCGCTGTTTGTAGCCCTGGGCCTTGTTGTTCACTGACTGAAGGCAGGACTGAAACTTTTGAGCAACCAGAAGAGCAGTAGGCAAAAAAGGCCCCAGGGTCCGTGCACCTCCCTGTCGGTTCTGCACAGAGCTGTTCTCTTACTAAGTACCTCCAGCATCTTAGCAGGGAGAGAAAAACACAGGCTTGTGTCATGTTGATAAGATACAGTGCTTTTTGAGCAGTATACGTAACAAGAATCCGGAAAAGAAGACAGGGGCAGTGGAAAAGGGAAAAAACCCCTTTCCAACTCGGCTTGGCCTTTGCGGTCATCCCTACCTCAGGGAGGGCTATGGCCACAACGTTAAGCCTTGGTTACGCTACTGAAATTCGCCACGCTACAAGTCACCTGGTCCCTCAGGCATTCTTGTAAAGCACTCCAGGTCCCCATAGAAAATGGTTTGCGTGTGCTTAAAACTATGTGAATTGGATTTGCTTCCAACAGCGCATAATGCCAGTTTCAGCCAGATCCTGTCTGGCTTTCACTGAATTAACGCCTGGATGGATCTAAGTCCGAATGTCGCAGACCGAAGTGGTTCAGATAGTCCTCCTGCTGCTGTCCCTCGCTGCCCCAAAGGCATTGTAAAATCTCCTTGGAAGTGCTCTTATGTGGCCATGGCTAAGCCTCAGAAACAAAGCAACAGAGAACACTACTAAAGCAGAACGGGCAAACCCTGATGGCTTGGAGCAGTCAGCAGGGATGCCAAAAGGTATGAAAGCTGCTTCAGTTTGGAGCCTAGGAGCGCCCGGGCTCCCTCCGTGGCCCCGACCCTTTTCTGGCAGCAGCAGGAGGCTGCGGGCGCCCCATCCCCATTGGCCTGCAGTCCTTCCTGCAGCCAGGCTTGCACCTTTGACGTTCGCCCAGTAACAGTTTGTCAAGTCACGTCATCTCTCTTTTTCACCACTTCTTAACACCTCACCAGCTCCGGAACGCTCCCGAGAAGGGGAAAAATGATTTCAAAAGTCCTGTCGCCGAAAACTCTTAAAGACCTCTACGTGACCACCTAAACGATGTCTTCATATTCTTGTAACCTCTGACTACAATGCCTGTCTGGGCGCTGTTTAGATCCATAAGCTCTTCAGGGTATGACTCTGCCTTGCATCGTCTAATGCCCTGTGGCGATCATCTAAACACAAAACAGCAGGGTGAAGTTTTGGACTAGGGTAATGCTTGGGTTGTGTAGAGATAAACGGGGGGATCGACACACGCTAAATTTCAGTGCTGTTTTATTTTTCCAGGTTCACAAAGTATTGTGTTAAGCTGACAGCAGCTTTAGCGTGCTGGGCATTCGGTACGCACAGAAGGCAGATTGTTCCCGCCTGCCCAAAAAAGGGAAGCAAAACTGTAAAAACTACAACGGCAGATGACGAGGAGAGCGATGCCGGTGGTATAGGGAGGCAGGCGAGCTCCCAGCTTCAGACGGGGGCTCCTTTGCCATGGCTCTCCGAGGCCACTGCTCCCAAAGCCCGTGTCCTGCAGTTAGAAGAGAACAGTGTGCGTTTGTATGCGTGTGTTCATGTGAATGTAATTTTGTTTCTACATAATGTGGATTATCTTTCTTTTAGCGGCAAATCCGTTCAGGGGTTTAGATAAAAAGAGAAATCCTGCAGCCGTTCCCTCCCTGGGAAAGGGCATGTCTTCTGTCGCTTTCTCTGGTCCCTTTTCCAAGCAGTTCCCGAACGCCCTTTTTCCTAGCCTGGCATCCAACCTCACCTTGAGAGCCTGCCCTCTGCCAGAGTGAAGAGCTCTCACAGGAGGAATAGAGGGAAAACAGGAGGATACTGCTTGGATGAATGGGAAGAGAAGGGATCCGGGGTGTAGCAGTACCCCTCAGGGCCATGGCACTGTCTGGTGATAATGGGGAGTAACAGCCCCCCAGGAAGCCACCCTGGGTGCAAGACACCCAACAGGCTGTCTTCTTCCGAACCCTGATAGGACTGCTTGGCTTTACAAAGTGTGAAGGCAACCTTGTCAGGAAAGAGAGCTCCATTGATTTAAATGCAAAATTACCCTCCTGCAGCTCTAATTTCCCAGGCGAGGGCTGTGCAGGCTCTGAAAACATGAAAGTTGTTGATGTATTGGTTCAATTAATTTTTAAAATAAGTGTGAATGCCATTTGTTTCAAATTTGATAGGAAAGTGCTGTAGATTTTTGCAAGCAAAGGCTGAGGTGAGCGCGGACGGGGCGTGCATTTTGCACAGCCTTGGAAAGAGGGCTTAAACGAGGCATTCATTTAGTACCAGGCCTCCGCGCAGCGATGAGTGAGACCCGCAGTGAAAGAAAAAGACCTGAACATCTGTATTTGCTAAGTGGCACCGGCAGCAGTCAGCCAGCTCGTAGAGAAGAGCAGACGTGCGGGTGTGAGGCCCAGGGGAGACTGCCGGGTCCCTGGTGCTTTTTAAAAGAAAATAATAGCTTGTGGGGGAACCCTTTCTGGTGGCCTTGGCTCCTGTGACCCCCCCCCTCTGATGTATGATATTTAAACAAGGAAATGTCAATATTGGTTTTCCACATACAGCCTCGGTCTGCTCTCCATGAAAACCCATGACAAACCCCTCGGAGAGGTAGAGGAGAGCAGACCCCAAAACAGTCGCTCAGACCCACATACTGCTGGCGGCAGCAACCTGGAAGGCAGAAAGAGCAGGTTGTCACGAGCAGACGGGCGATGCGCGCCTGCAGGTAAATTAGAGAGAAGAGAAGCAATCCCATCCTGCGGAAGGCAGTTCCTCAAAGCTGCAGGTCTGATGGTTTGAACGATTACTGGGTTTTGAAATTATAAATTGCATTTTGGTACAGCGAGTGAGGATAATGTGCCGCTTGCTGGAATTAAGTGCAACTCTAAGGTGTTTTGTTATAACAAAGGTGACTTCTCTGCGCTCGTTTTTTCATGGTCGGGGCTAACGGGGAATTTTATTTGAACCCAATGGCTATCTAGCAGAGGTTTTGGAAAGGAGTGATGCCAATAGTACAAGAAGGTATCCATAAACTGGGCCATCAGATACGTCTTCTGATATACGTGTCCTCTGAGGTAGGAAAGTGTAAGTCATAGGAAGAGAGGGCAAGTGTGGCTGACTCATAGTAAAACAAGGGCACGTGGAAAATATAAACGGAGGGCTGCTACTAGTAGGACATGAACGCTGTGCCACGTGTCATGGGGAAAAAAAAATTATTATGGATAATTTAACCTCAAAGGGGCAGTTGTGGTGCGACTGCATGGCACAGAACGTGAGGTGGGCTGTATACCCAAAAGCAACTTAACCATTAATCCTGCTGCCCTCCTCTTGGTGTTGGTTTATGTGGGCTGGGCCATCCCAGGCTTTGCAGTAGCAGCTTCATGGTCCTCCAGGAGAACGTGAACTTCATCATAGTTCACCCCAGGGCAAAAAGCATAGCTACACAGGCTGTTTTGGCACCATGTCCCTGGAGGCAGTAACAGAAGAAGCGGTGTATGAGTCACCTCATCAGCTCTGTGCAGATGAAGAATCGCTCCTATATGGGGAACAGCCGACAAGTCGTAGCTGCTTTCCCACTAGAAGGTGCCCATGGTGCAGGGCCACTACACTCACCCGGGCTCCAGCGTGTGCCATGGCCTCTGTTAGGGCAGAGATGACTGTGGGTACAGCTTGGGGAACTGAGCAGGCTAGAAGATGCTGTGGGCCAGTCTGAGTGTCACTGGTGGGAAAAGCACCTTTGGTCTGATGCATGACCACGACCTGATTAATGTGGGTCTCCAACTGGGACTATGGAAAAAGACTTACCATTTGGAAGGAAAATAAATATTGGGGTGTTGCTCAGGTAAGATCCCTGCTAGGAAGCACAGGGACTGTGTATTAAGACAAGGCCCAGCCATTTCCAAGACCATGTCTCTATTATTTTCTGCTTTTGAGGATACAAATGATATGGAAAGGGGTCTTTGGGGCACGGACTGTTTCACCCTTGTTATACGAGGCACAGCACAATGCAGCCCTAGCTGCAGCTGAGGCTTTTAGGAGCCAGTCTCACCCAAATAATCCAGGGCATCTTGGCTACAGCTCAGGCCACCTCTTAGGCAGGACAGAGTCCATGCTTGCAGCACGCAGTGCAATGGCACTCACCGCATGCAACATTTCCTGGTGTAGCTCAAGAAGATCAGAGATTGGGAAGTTGCTGGGGCAGCGTAGTTGATGCTTCTGTAACACATGGACCTTGCTCCTCTGAGGTCCTGTGGTTCCACACTGCCATGGCACAGAGGGGCTGTCTTAGAAGCTGAGGTAGACTGATGGGCATCACCAGGACAGGCAGAGGAGGGGCAGCACCAGTTCCTTTATCAGAGGACATATTTCACCTGGTATGTAGTGGGACAGCTCTACCCTGCTTACTGTCCATTCATGTGAAGGTGGATGGGGAGTGGGCTCGGGTGTGAAAGCAGACCGCTCGCCGTGGTTGAAGAAGCCCTAATGGAAGCTGCCTGTGAACTATCTGGGGAGGAATGTCTCACTGTCGAGCCCCACCATGGCGACTGACTCAAGTACCCTCAGTCTTGCTGGAACTCAACTGGGAACTTCGGCATGGCAGGAGAGGAAGCGGGAATGGTGTAGCGGAGCTCTGCGTATGCACTTTTCTGTTAGTGCACAGCCAGGACTAGTGCCATTGTGAGAATATGCAGCAGTTGCTTCTTAGAGACAAAAGAAAGAAAAATATGAAGCCCTACTGAAGGCTAGGGCTGATGAAGCACTGAAAAAGCCCCAGCTAGAAAAAGGAAGCTAGCTCGGCAGTTTGGTCAGGCGATGCTCAGCGTTGTGAATTTGATGAACAACACTAGTCTGCATGAAGACAGGCGACTTTTTAAATGGGGTTTTAATAAAGTCAGTATTGCTAAAGCTATCTATAAAGGTAATCTGCATAGGGTTTTAAACAAGTAAACTTAATGATGCCATTAACGCTTCAGACATGAATGAGACCACCGCTGCTGCAATGCTGTGTCCGGCTCTGTTATGGTGTTTGCATGTTAAAAGTGCGTTGGCAAATTAAGACGGGATCAGAAAAGAGCTACAAGAGTGATTCAAGGTCTGGGAATCGCATCTTATTGCAAAAGACTAAAGAAATCCCATCTATTAATTTATCCAAGAGGAGGCTATGACTTGGTTTGATCATAGTCTTTAAGTGCCCTAAGTGTCTCTATGGGGAGATTTCTGATAGTAGAGATCTCTTTAATGTGGCAGACAAAGGCATAATGAGATCCTATGTTGGAAAATGAAGCTCTATGAATTCTGAACAGAACTAGGTGCCTTTTTTTTTTTTTTTATTAAAACCAGCGAGGGGACATAACCACTGGAACAACTGAGGCAAGCAGTGGGTTTTCTGTTACTTAAAAGTCTTCAGAGCAAGATTGGATGCCTGGCTAAAAGCTCAGGCAGAATTTATGAGTCTGATACAAGAACGTCTGGCTGAAGTTCACTGGCCCATGATATGCGGCCCGTTCTTGGGTTAAAAAAAAATCTATGAACTAGGTATTTCAAGTCCCTTGAGCCAAATATTACTGGAGGTCTTGAAGGAATGCATTATAAGCTGCCATCGTTTAATTGTAAACAAGCAGGGGGATTGCCTTTTTTTAAATTCATTAATAAAACTTCTTTTCCGAGAGCTTGTTAGGCACTGGAGTTAAGCATCTGTTAACACACACGACAACATATTTTTTGAACAGTTCAACTAATTCTCCTTCTCCCGTTTGCTCAGCTTTGTTCTGCAGCGGCACAATTTCATCAACGCCGCATCTACTGGTGCTTGTCTTGATGAAACCTTAAATCCCAGCCAAATAAAATGACCTGCAGACTTTGGGTAACCCCTTTACACTGTTCCCTTTGCCCACTGCAGGCTTTCCGTCCACACCATGCCTGAGCAGAGCAGGGAAGACCTTCCGTATTGTAGCGCAGGCCCCTCGGATAGGTGGGAATCCATTGTCTGTCTGCCACAGGAGCGCTTGGCCTACAGATCATAGTGTGAATGAATGGCAGGGAAAGGGGAAAAAAGGTATTGCGGAGACACCTGGTATTCCTGAAATTATGCAAGCTATTAACTTCCTTGAGGTTGCATAAAATGGCCTCCAGCAAATGGTCAGAATGTTTCTCTTACACGGGAGGATTCGTTTTCAAGACGGCACAAACTTTCATAATATCGCTTCAAAGGGAACAAAAAAAAAAAAAGGAAGATAACAAAAAATCCCAGCCACGGCGGCTCTTGGGAGTCTTGAAAATCACATCCACGGTTGCGTGGACATACTAAGGCTGCGATACATTCAGTGCCTCGTTAGTCTCAGTTATCAAAACTGAAACAAGAGGTGGCGAGGAGCGCAACAAAAGACGGAGTTTAAAGTCGCCCGGGGACTGCGCTCCCCTCGGCGGGAGCCCTCACCCCCTCCCTCCGCCTCTCAGCCCCGGAACGTTTGAAATGCAGGCGGTGAATCCCAGGGATCCGAGGCAGCGGGGCCGTGCGAGCCGCT
>NW_010225780.1:0-7823 GCF_000690775.1 Eurypyga helias
ACGATTCTATGATTCTATGAAATACGCCTTCAGTGTTGGAGCCCTACCTATGTTACCTTTCACCTCTGCTGTGTATTGACATGGCATAACTCCCAGTGATCCCATTTCTTCTTTCCTTGTTCTCTTTTTATTTGGATAGCTGGAGAACTTTTTGCTATTTGTTTTAATATCATTTTCAGTGTTTAACTCAGCTTGACTTCTGGCAGTTCTTATTTTATCTCAGCACATCATGAGCTCTTTTCTGATCCATCTTTTGTTTTTTCTTTCTGTATGCTTATTCCTAATCATCTCCTTAGGGTATTTATTAATCCAGTGGGGTCTGGATTCCCTTTCTGCATTCCCCCTTGGACACAGATTGCTAATGTTTTTCACAGAAAGAAGTATTGTACATTCAGTTCTTTGAGCTAACTGACTTCTCTAACTCTTTGCATCAATTTATCAAAATTTCCTGTCTTGGAAGCAAGAATGTTTATTACAGACTTGCTTGTTCATCTTCTGTTTAATTTAAGCTTATCGCTTCTGTAGGGCATTGTTTTTATTAACCAAAAACTAATCTGAAACACTTTTTGTCCTTTCACTGACAAAAGGAATTTTCAAACTTTCTTATTAGACTTGCAATATTAAAAGCAAGGCTCTACAGTTGTTTCATACTTAGCACACACAATTTCATCACTGTATTACATCCATTTGTTCATGGTAACACGATTCTGCCAATTCTGTCTCTCTTAAAACTTACTTTCTCTTGAGTGTTCATGCTCTCACTGTGTTACATTATCCACTGTCATATCTTCATTTATACTTTCTTCCCACTTGAAGAAGTAAAGGTTTTAAAGAGAGCAAATGATTTTTAGTGGTGTGGTTTGGGGTTTTTTTAAGTTGTAAGATAACCGCCCTTCTTTTTTAAATACCCAAACCAAAACCAGACCACATACATCATGATCAGAAGTGATGTAACTCTAAAATGATGGTACCCTTAATCCCATTTTGAAGTCATGGTTTAACACCAAGTTGGAGGGCAGAGATTACACAAGCTCTCAAATCTGCTTTGCATCATGTAGCTGCCTAAGGCTTCTGTAATGTGAGTCCCACAGCTCCCTTCATGTCATTCCTGGTGAGTGCGTCCTGGCATGCTGTTATTTATTGACACTGTTCCACATGTTCATGTACGTTAAATGCAGAGAAAATATGAGCATTTCTCAGTAATATAGAATATAAATATTGATCTTGTAAGTGCTGTTACTGGTTGTTTTCTTGAATTCTGTGTTTTAGTAGGCTGTAAAGGATTTACCAAAAAAATATAGCTGTATGTTATATCTTTTACAGGATTTCCATATTCTAAATCTGCTTCTCTACCTGGCTATGGAAAGAACGGCTTACATCAGGTAGGTGTACATTTAAATGCATTCTTCAGGCAAAAGTGTATCATGAATAGGCAGCTTCGTAACTAGTTAAAAATCTCCACATCAATAACACTTCAAAGGTGTTTTGGCCGCCAGCCCCATGTGACAGCTTCATACCTTGTGTGGGTTATAGTTTGTCTGCAAGAGGAAGACAGACTGAGGCTTCTCTTTTTGCTTATATGTGTCATGATCATTAGGAATCTTGATTCTCCTTCCAAAATTAACAAAGGTTCAAAATGTACAAGCTTCATGTAATAGATCACAGTATAGCTTGAATTAATGATAGAGAGAGTTAGGCCTGTAATTAGGCAACTAATGATCTTAGAGCAAATGTGGAGCTGTTCACATCCATTGCATTGCTTGAGCCATCAGTTCTGGGTTTTTTTCCAGTATATATGCATATATATACATGTATATCACACACAGTCATTTTACATTTAAGGCAGGGGAGAGAATAATACTGAGAGAATGGCAGGCAGCAACCTTAAGAGCAAAATGCATAATGAAATTATTCTAGGGGTTCTTTTTCTAATCCTTTATTACAATTTTTGTAATTCCTCAGGAAAAAGGCATCTTTGACATTGTGGTCTCTCTTTCTCTCTGGCACCCAGCATTATAGGTTCTCAGTTCATGGCTTGTATTTTTAGGTACCAATAGTGATAAGTTGGCAATACATAGACACATGGACATGTATATTTTGAGGATTGATTTGTATTTAAGTTGTGTGGACAGGATTTCATTCAAATTCCTTCCTTTCTGCAGAGGAAGATGTTTTGCAGCAAAAGTGTGTGAGCAAGATCAAACTTCCCCAGTGATAGGAGTTAAACTGCAGCTCATTAGAAGGAGCTACAGGAAAGGTGCTGAGAGAGTAGCTAAACTAATTTTTCAGTAGCTACTGAAAATGTCCTTCCCTTTGAGTTAATATTACAGGATTAATGGTGCCTGTGTTGCTTCAATACCTGAGCTCTTGAATTCTTCTCTGAAGGAATCAATGACACTGCAACTTGATCAAACAAGATTTAGGAATTTTAAAGGGTCTCAATAAACCTGTCTCCACATAGGAGTCAACAGCTTTTTTCTGACTTTTCAGAATAACTGTTTTCTGAAGTGAGCAGGGACTGACTCGTGCCCAGCCACTGTGGTGATGGGGCACCAAAGCTCTCAGAAGGCTCCACACAGAAGAGGACAAAGCAAGCTCCATCAGCAGTGGAGCTGGCTGCGCTTGCAGGCTGAATCCGTGCAATGTACTGCAAAAGCAGGAGATGGCAGGCTTTGTCTCCCTAAAGGGTCCAGCCTCACCACCGAAAACTAAGAACGTTGAAAAGGTGTCTCATGGTCAAATCCTTGAGGCCAAAATTCTTCTCAGAATCCATACCCGCTGTTTGGATTACAGGTTCATACCAGCTTTTGAGGTTTGCTATTTTTAATCAGCCACCCCCGTGCTCCGTAACAAAATACCCCAAAACCAAACAATAAGGAGCCTTGCAGGTTATTGTGAGTGTAGCTGTGCACACTGTTGATATATTAAGAGGCAAATATGAGACTCAGGGAAAAAAAATAATCACATAGCAGTGCTTTTCTGATCTCCTGTAAAGTTTGTCATCATAGCATTTGCCAGCGAAGAAAAAGACGGTGGGTCAAACAAAGCTACGGCACAGACACGTGGTTCTCCCTGTTCTTAGTGGATCAGCAGTGTGAAGCAAAAAGCAGAATGAGACAAGTTTCAGTGCAGCCTAAGTGATCTGGTCTACTCTGACAACTGCAGTAAGATGTCTGCATCACAGGGAAAGGCAATTTTAATTGAACTTTAGTGCCAGGTCTTCAAATGGGGTTGCCTGGTGGCTTTCTGACACCTTCCTGCCTCATTGAAAGCTGTGAGAAATCAGCCCTCAAAAACACCCAAAGGGCTTAGGCGTAAGGTGAAATGGTATGACACTGCAATTGCCTTTCGGAGTGACATCCAAGCTCCAGCTTTCGCTGGTCTGTGGGAGTTCACAGTGTAGGCAGTAAACTGCACCTGCAGTGCCTCCTAGATCCTCGCCTACAGGCAGAGCTCCATCTCTGCTGTCATAGATCGGGTGTTGCGAGCACTCAGGACTCCTGCCTTGAGCAATTGAGTCCGGTTTGAATGAAACTTTATTCTTACTCTCTTGTAAGGATCTGTATTTTGATTGTGTGGTACCAGACGGTTTTCTTTTTTCTCTCAACAATATGCAGAGTGATTTTGCGATGTATTTTGCTGCTACACTGCTTCTTTCTTTCTCTTTCAGCCTGAAAATATGGGCCAATATGAAACGGACCAGGAGGCGAGCTGGGGGATGAAAGGTACATTGAAATATCATTTCCATCTCAATTCATGTTTTCTTCCTGTAGGATGCTCATTACCACCTTGCCATAAAGGGTTACTATTCTGAGATTGTTCTACAGTTCACATAATAATGACTAGACAGACACCCAGCTCAGTATCATGTTTATCACAGACAATCTTCTTTTTATCTGAATGAACTTAAAGGCCTGACTGAAGTCCTGCATCATGAAGTGGTGCAATCATGTTGAGTCAATCCCAGTATTCTCAACATGTGGCAACAGCCTCTGGTTCTCTTTGCTTAGCAGGTGGTGACCTCATATCAGAGAGAGCAAGAAATTTAAGATAATTATTCCTTCAAGACGTATCTAATTTAAAAGTCCATTGTTCTTTTTGTTTGTGCTACAGTGTAGTTAAAACATACAGAATTCAAAAAGCAGAATTAATTTGCATTCATTTTTTTTAGTTACAGTTTAAGTGGAATGTGAACTTAATGTGGAACTTGGGTTGGAATTTTGAAAAGAGATGAGCAATTTAGGAGCATGCTTTTACTCATGAGGAAGAGTAGGATTTTGTTTCCAAGACACTTAATCTCATTTTTAAAACCTTACTCTAATGGTCCATGTCATGCCTCTGTGTTGAACAAATCTTGGTTGCCATGTTTGAGTAAAGTACAGATTTTGAAAAGTAGACATATCTCTGATTTCATTTAGGATCATAAAAAGGTCTATGAAAGCATGCTGGCTATCCTGGTGGCATTTAATCATCAATGTGAATAGATGACCTTGTGGTAGTCCTATCATATATAGTCATATATTGACCTAACTTGAATAGTCTTGTGCTAGTTTAGATCCAGGAATCATCGTCCCCACACACCCAGATCATCTTTTCTTCACTATCATTATTCCCACTGCAGTCAGCCCAGGTGCAGAATGTTGGCATCTTGGAATATTGTATTAACTTAATGATTTTCATATATGTTCCCAAACTGACATGCCTGTAATAATTCATATATTTTAACTATTTTCAGTAAAGAACAATAAAGGCAGGACTTTTGGATGACAGACTGACTTAACTCTGTACAAAAGCCTCCTGTAAAAAGAAATTCCCAATTTTGCCAGACATACTCACTGTGTAACCCAATGGCATCAGGAGATGGATTTTCTGTAACAAGCCTTTGATTTCAAGGACTATTGATTCGGTAATAGTGTTCTAGACATTGAGAGCATGGGGGTCGAATGCTTGCTATGCATGCAGTTATCCAACAGCTATTGAGAAGAGAGAAATGTAGTAGCATAGAAAATTGCTGTGTACCTAAATTCATTGTCATGACTCCAAAAGAAGCCATATACATTCTAAATTATGAACCTGTTCTCATTCTCTTACAGAATACAAGGTAAGAAGGGCTTTTCCACCACTGGAAGAACAATCAGATTCAGCACTTCCTAGCAAGGTTACATGTGTTCCTTTTTTATTTTATTTTGTTAATTTTTTTCCCACTGAAATATTTGTCAAATCAGGATGCAAGTATGTACTGTTTATATTAGTAAGTTCCCCACACTATCATTTCCACACATCAGAATCAGGTTTGGCTGGAGTTCATATGCTCTTGTCTCTTTAACAGATTTATCCTTATGAGACACTTATTGTAACAAACCGAGTTCGTGTGAAATTGCCTAAGGATGTGGACAGGACCCGGCTGGAGGTAGGAATGGTATTTGCTTGATGGCTTTGCAAGTCTTTGTCCTGTTTGTTTACCATCTTAGATATTCCTGTGCCCAAGTAATAACAATGAAAGAAGAGAGAAGAGGGACTAACAATATATATTATATTATATTTTATTTCAAATCAGTAGATGTAGGCAATTTAACTAAAACAGAATTGCCAAAAACCTGGCAAATGTCTAATCAAATGGTGTTTTTTACTGATGAAACACATTAGCTTTTGTTGATTACAGGATACTGAAAGTTGGAACAGGTCGGATGGAAACTTGGTTTTTAATCCCTGTAAAAAACACCCTCCTAGAATAACCTGAGTATTATAAAAAAGCTCCATTTATTTTGCAAATATATGGACCTATGTTTCCCATCCATTGACTTATTCAGCCTTCCTTTTGGTTGTGTGATCCACGATTTGCTGTAGCATCCACCTCTGTCAAACAGTAGTAGTATAAGCTATAGAAATGCAGATATAATTCAGCATAAAGGAAAGTTTGGTTTCCAAAGGCCAAACCCTGAAATTGATGTTCAGGCAAAATCCATGAGGTTGATTTTTTTGACTGAGTAATGACAGGACTGAATAAAGACTCACCTAAATTATTAAACTAACTTATCTTTGTGTGAATTACATATATTTGAATTCTATAAATTGCTATTAAGAAGAAGAGATAGTTCAATAAAAATTATGTGATTAACAGTGTTGGACTTTTGGGAAGTTTTATATTTAAACAGATTAATTGCATTTTTAACTTGATAATGTGAGAAGAAAAGAAGAAAGAAACTTTAATCTTAAAGCAAAAAAAGAAGAAAAACTATGAAGTAGCAGAAAGTTAATAAAGATCAAGTTTTTTTTAAAAAAAAACATTTACCAAATTCTTATATACGTAGTATATCTTGGAAATGGTCTGTGTTCTTAAATTCTTCAATGTGCTTGTCTGTTGATTACCTAATTTGATTATAAGGAAAAAAGAGCCTTAAATGTGTGCTGTTTTAAGCCTGGGGTGTAGCAAGGCATGATAGCAAAAATAAAAAGCACAATGAGTCCAGAAAAAAAAGCAGGGACTTGGAGGGATACTTACCTGAATGCATCCTATAGATGTTCTTTTATATATATACATATGTGTGCATATTAAAGAGTAGAGTCTTTATTTAAACACATCAGGCTGGTCTGAATAGCAAATGCAGCTCCCAATTGCTTTTTAAAGACAACTCGTATAGCTTGCTTTGGATGGATCGTGCCTGTCCTGGCTGCCAAGATCCATATCTCAGACACTCTCCTCAGCTGGGATCGCTGTTGGTTTAACATCGGAGCTGCTCGCTCTGCCTCACACCAGGTACAGCCCAGTGCTCGGTGGCTCAAGGAGCCCGACTACTTGCACTGAGGTTTGCAAGAGAACGATAAACAAGATCTGCTTCAGACCTGCACCAGGAAAGTGGTAAGGGGACCAGGCTGATCCTGCTGATGGCTGTGTCTGCAGGAAGGACTCTTTGGAGACCATCTTACATTTATTAGGGATTGGTAGATTTTTAAACAGTTAAATTAGTCGGTGTTTTAATAGGATTATAACTACTGGAAAACCAGAGGCAGCAGCTCACTACACATTCAAAACATATGCAGAGTTGAGTCACAGCGGCAAAGTGTTGCCTTCCCTCCTCCCTGTCCCTTTCTTTCTACGCGGCAGAATTGCTGGAAACAAGATTTACACAGAAAAGCAGTTTATCATCATTCCCTCTTGTGTCAGAAGAAGATTGTAAGCTAGTTGCTGACTTGCGCATTCAGCAGTTTTCAGGCTTGGGCAAGAGTCAGAATGTGGGGAGCCTAAGAATACGTGAGTTTGTAGGTTTGCACAGGAACAGGCCAGGATTAGAGACACACACGCAGCACAACACAACCCCCCTCCCCCAAGCTCTCCATGCCCTGCATGTGTGTAGAGGACCCACTTAACATATTTTGGTATCTTTAGGCATTTGAGGGGAAACACTGGGGATGCTGGAAGCAGGTATTAAAGCTAGATTTCACCTTTTCTTGAGCTCTGTTTCACATTTGCTACAGGGTATGGTTCAGTGCTCACAGATCTCTAGGAAGCAAGTACTCGCTGCGAGCAGGATGGGTTGTCGGCTGGTCTTCTGTTCTCACCCTGCACGGCCACTGTTACTTGTGTGAGGGCTGCACTGTCCCTTCAGAAATGGTGAAGGTGATAGCACTGCTAAGACCATGTGTTATCCAAACCGTAGAGTGATTCATCTAGGAAAATCTTTTAGGACAAATTCCATGTTCTAATATTCCAGTTTTGTTATGACCAGTTCTGCAGGCTGAAGTCTCACCTTGCTCTCGCTGCTGCAAATCAGAACAAGCTTCTGGGTGTGGCTTCTGGGTCTGTCTCTCCTCTCGGAAGGCCG
>NW_010225781.1:0-30675 GCF_000690775.1 Eurypyga helias
GTGGGACAGCGTCAAATGCTTTGCATGAGTCCAGGCAGATGATATCAGTTGCCTGTACTCTATCCACCAAGGTCGTGACCCCACCGTAGAAGGCTACCATATTAGTAAGGCACGATCTGCTCTTGGAGAGGCCATGCTGGCTGTCACCCATCACCTCCTCATTCTCCATGTGCCTCAGCATGGCTTCTAGGAGGATCTGCTCCATGACCTTGCCAGGCACAGAGGTGAGACTGACTGGCCTGTAGTTTCCCAGGTCCTCTTTTTTCCCCTTTTTAAAGATGGAGGTTATGTTTCCCCTTTTCCAGTCGGTGAAATCATCAACAGACAGCCACGACTTTTCAAATATGATGAATAGAGGTTTTGCAACCCCTGCCAGTTCTTTTAGGACCCGCAGATGTATTCCATCAGGTCCCATGGACTTGTGCACCTTCAGGTCCCTCAGGTGCTTCCGAACCTGATCCTCACTGATCATGGGTGGTTCTCCATTCTCCCAGTCCCTTCCCTTGTATTCTGTGACTCTGGGGGTATGGTGTGCACCCTTGACAGTGAAGACAGAGGCAAAAAAAAGCATTGAGTTCCTCAGCCTTCTCCATATCTTGGGAAAGGTTTTGATTTATCCCCTTCCCAACTGCTTTCAATATCACCTTCAAAACGAATCAGTGAATGTCTGAGTGAGGATACAAATGCTCAGTGTGATGGAGCAGGATGTTCTTGAATCAAACGGTGCAACCCAGTCCATCCTGTACAAACCGTTCTGTTTCAGGTGCTAGAGCTGGGGTTCTCCTCCTTGCTTTGGAGCAGGGCTGTTCTGCTGCATGCACCAGAGACCAGGGCAGCCAGCTAAGAGGGAGTCTGAGCTGGTACTCCTGGCACTGCCTGACAGCTACAGCAGGGCCATCTGCATCATCTTTCAGCAATAAGCAATGAAGAAAATTGTACTTTGAGACAAAAAGAGCTTAAATTTGCCAGGTATGGCACCTGTCTGTGCAGGTAGCACCTTTTTCTGCTAACAACTTGAGTGTTTAAGGAAATGGGCCAATGCAAAAGGCTAGACTAGACCAAAGGAAGAAACAAAGAAAACCAAAATGAGAGCCAGAATAGGTTAAAGACAAACTCAGATTATCTACAGCAGTCTGTACAGGCAAGTGGGAGAGTACAAAATGTGACACCCTACTTCTGAAGCTGAGATGACCGTATGAAGTTTATAAAACCCTACCCTCTAGCAAGCAGCATGCTCCCTAGGGAATGACTTCATGCCAGACTGATCAACAACAAAATAGGGAGCAGCCCCAAATTTTGTTCTAGGGTTTGGGTCACAGACTGTGAATTTCTGAACAGCACAGGTCTGCACATGGGCACCAAGGAAACGACGGTCCACATCTATCACACTTGACCCAGGAATATAAGGGACGCAGAAGGCAAATTCACTGACAACAGAGGTCTTACTTCAGAGCGGAACAAGATCAGGACATAACAGACAAATTAAGTTCATGCCAATACACAAACTCAGCCTCCCAGAGACAGCAGAATTTTTATCTTATAAATATCAATGGCATTTTTATGGCTTTCAAAGGATGTGAAAGAACATGCCGGAAAGCGGAGGTGGGAGGGGAGAAAAAAGAAGGGAAGAGAGAACTTGCTGCTGCCTTCAAGTTATGCACAACTTCTTCACACAGAATAATCCCGGCTTGACCATGCCTGAACTTCCTTCAAAAAACAGCATCTTACATAGCCTGCCAGGAGCCTCCACGAGAAGCAACCTCTCGCCTCCTTCCAGAGCCTGTGAAATTAAGTGAACCACTTGAAAAGGCAAAGAATTCTTTAACAGCCTCTTATCTGAATCAACTTGAATCAATTTGAACTTACCTTCAAAAAGATCCTGAGATCTCACATAATGGGGGAAATTATACATACGATACAATTTCTCATAGCTCTTTCAGTCACTAAGAGACAGGGGGGAAAAGACAACTTGGAAGCGAGCTGAGATATAAAGCCTTAGATGAAGTTGTTAATTCTCACCCAGCTTCCTCCCACACATTGTGGTGTCTTGACCTTGATTTCATCTCTATCAATGATAACTTCACTGCAGGAAAGATATTTCTGATGATCATTTTTCTCAGAGTCTGTGGTGCCAGAGTAGACGTGGTGTATGGTTTCATGCATTAAAAATCTGCACTGTTAAGTTTAAGATCAAAACCGTCATTTTTTATCCTACTGCAACACAGAATTCTGATATTTCTGGAAAAGTTTTAATTCAAAATTTTCATTGATGTACCTATGAGGCTCTCAAAATCATCTTTCTTAATAGGATAAGCTAGGTATTGAGTAAGTGGGTTGAAACAAAATCAACAAGCTCCCAGCAGCAGATCACAGACTTGTTTTCACCATACTTCCTGAATCCCACGCTGAAATGACAGCCAAGGTTCCTACCTTCTGCACTAGTTCTTCCTCTTTTTATTGCACAACAACTGGAATTGCAGCTTACTCTATCTGCTCCTCAGAAGTGCTTTTTCAGCTTTCCTCTTTGGCGGAAGAGCTACTACAAAAAAGTCCCACCCCAAAACATAGCAAGCAACAGAATATGGGAGTTTGACTCAAGCTGCATTTCCAATGAGACAAAAACTTAGCAGCATAACACACTGCAACGTCAACAACATACCAGCACAGGATGATATGATCAAGGATAGAAGTTTTCTTAGTGTTCTGTTATCTCTTCTTAGCACTCGCTGAGGAAGGGCTCTTGTTATGTAACTGCATTGTCAAATTCTAAGAGAAAGGGAAATATGAGGTCTCTTGATGCAGCCCAGACCTGAGCTTAAAAGGAGCCCCTGGGCCGTTGGACAAGAGTGCAGGTGGAGGCCCCACGTGTGGGAGATCAGGGCAAATAAGGGCAATTAGTGGACTCAGGGCCCTAACAGGGTCTAATAAGCATTAACTGACATCAAAATGCTGGAGCAGGCACACTAGAGACCTGCTTCTGAAGACAGAGTAATGCTTAGGCAGAAACTTCTGCAACACAACACTGAATGTATGCAAGCTGCCACCATATTTTTTCCAGAAAGCAGAAACAAAGACCGAAATACATCTTGTGAAAGCATAAAATGGCGTCCTTAATACATATAAGGTCCCTTTCTAAATGATTTTGAAATTGTAACATTGCACAGGTACTGAGAATAACTAAGACATGGTGATTACATTAGTGTGTTGCTCCCAACAGCCTCTGCTTCCGGGGGTGGGGGAAAAAAAAAAAAAAAGAAGAAATAGAAACAAAGACTTCTCTTTGATGCACATCGGTATCGGGAATGCAAACGTGTGGTTAGACAGTGCTGTACTGTTACACATCACTCCTGCACTTCGGAGAGGCAGATGTCTGAAAATACACAGATCAGTGCACACCAGCAAAATACACTACTGGTGCCTTCTACTCCATTACTTCTGTGACGGTAAGTTAGTAGGATGAGACGGGCAAAGAAAGGAAAAAGGACAATGCGGGATACTCTACTGTAGAAAGAGGACAGGCCTTCTTCTTATGCTCAGAGGAGGTACACTCAGAACAGGTTCTACTGACGAACCTGCGTTTTCTATTGCAGGCCAGAGATTGCAACATGAACCACTCAAGTAGTCAATTTAGCTTTCTGGTTTGGTGTGGGTTTTTTTCTGGTTGGGTTTTTTTTTTAAGTGTTTTTTTGTTGTTTTTTTTTCCCCCAGCTAGTGACACAAACCTGACACAGCACTACACTTCGCAACATCCTGCAGCCTAAGATGCATTTCCTTCTGCATGCGTGTCTGAAGAGACAACCAAATGACTAACAGACAGTAAATCGTTTCAATTCCAGTGGGATAACAATGAACTATTCCAAAACAGGGGAAGTTACTGAATGCTCAAATTTCAAAGTAGAACAACTCTTGCACATCTCTTGCACTCTGTTCTTTCCTGTTTGTGCACTGGACTGAATGTACTTCATGTCTAGACTAGATCCACAGCTATGAACAGCAGTCTAGAGCAGAGGTAGCATTAGGCAGCCTAGCTACAACAAGTGCTACTGATCCAGTATATGCAGGTCTGCAAATCCTAGACAACAGCCAAATTCCTTCTTCTCTACACACACAAAATTTCCTGCAGGTGACAAAAGACATACTGGGAAAATCTGGATTTATGACAGCTCTAATACTCTATCTATTCAACCACGTAACAGGAAGGCTTTCTACACCGTACTGATTGTACACATTCCCTCTGTCTTTTCAAGAACCTAGTCCCTTTGGTGGTTCAGCATAACAAAAGAGAACTAGGGATACAAAAGACTTGTCAAAGACTGTACAACAGAAAACCTCCACAGGCTGGTTGAAGAATGATGAAAAGAACATTGGAGTGAACAGCATAGGTGTCCTCGATTTGTTTCACATCTGCTCAGTTTAAAGGAACATTGTTAATTTCTTTTCTGAACTAATATTAACATTAGCCTTTGCTTTTCCCTCCTCAGCTGTGTGTAGACACTGCTTAACTAAGAACTAGTTATGGACTGCTACAGCAGAGAAAGCCAAAATCCCAAATTACCTGAAATATGATTTGGATTAACTGCAAGATCCAATTTTCCAGTGGGATATACCTCATGGCACAAGCACAAGTAGCAGGGACATTGAAATGTTTGCTTAAGGTCCAAAAGCTATCTACTTCAGCTTTAAAAAATCCTGGTCTTCAGTAATAAAACAAACAAACAAGAAGTACAGTTCTTTGATAAAGTCCAGAGTTTCTCACAGATTCTAAAATTTATAGAATGAAGAATCCTGACAGTTTTCAGCCAATGAAAGAATTTTAATACTGACTTCAACTGCTAGTCAAAATCCAAAGTCTGAGGCATGAATTAAATATGGGAAAAGGTAGAAAAAAGTTTTATCCTGCTGTCCACATGGGGCCTCTGAGGCAAGGAGAAGCCAAGTGGCTTGTTGCTAGTCACACAAGAGATCTGCGTAGGCTTAGGTACTGAATTTCTGCCTTCCAAGTCTCCATCAACCCAAGTCAGCCACAAAACCTCCTTCTGCCCACTGCCAGCATAAAGTCTGTAGGATGGGATATTCTTATTAAATACTGAGTAATAAAAAACCAAACAGGAATTAATGACAGTGAGACTTTCGCTGAAAACCATAGTGCACCCATTTGCAATTTTCTCAGTCAGCAACATATGACTGAGACACTCACAGATGTGCCATTTTTCAAGATATATTTTTCCTTTACTAAATAGGCCATATGTAGTAGTTAAACTCAGTTGTAAGTAAAGCATTAGCAACAGTATGTGCAAAGTACAGCATCGGTCATTCCATCACATGCTACTCTAATACCACAAATATGGCTTACAATGGGCCAACAAACATGGGTGCTTTCTGCTGTTTCAAAAGGTTTGCAGAGGTAACTGCTGTCCAAACCCAGCAGATTTTGGATTTTTTCCACATCAGTTTTAAAACAGAATAGTCTGCCTTCAGAGGAGTCACACAAACAGGAGGGAGCATACGTTCTTCAAGATTTGCCCAACTTCATAATGGGAAAATACTGGAAATAGAAAGCTACCAGTGCTGTAGTTAATACTGAAAAAGTACTCACGAGCCTATTACAAAAGGTACAATGACCAAAAGCTTTCCCAACAAAGCCAGACCATCTCATCAGCAGTTCTGGCCTACTCATTAAAATGCCATATTTGTGAATTGTGTGCAGGTACCCATGCACACAGGTTTTAATGGCACAACACGCTGGGCCGTGCTGCAGTCCTTACTGCAAAGTATCCTGAAGCCCAGTTAGCATGAAAAATGCCATAGAAAGTTAATGCACATTGTCTTAGACTGCATCTACTTTCTTCTTTACTGCCACAAATTGGGAACTGCACTGATACCATATTAAAAAGTCCAAATATAGATGGTATGACATGTTCAGGGCTTACCCATGCTTACCATACAACGGGGCAAAAAAGACGAATTAAGAAAAAAACCCCTGTAAAAATGCATTCTAGAATTATAAATGGCATAGGCAATTTATGAGCCACTTCCCTCTGAGGAGTTATTTCTACTAATCATTAAGGTCTCAATGCACAGCACTAAAGTGTCATCAACCTTACAAAGCTGAGCTATCAGCTGGGGCAAAGCCTCAGTCGCCCTGCCCCAAAACAGGGAACATGTCCTACAGTATGTCTCTCTGCAGAGTCCTCAGTTTGGTCCTGCCTTTTGTTATCATCATTTCTTTGTTAGCTTTTTTGAGAGAAGAGGTAGGTTTTCACAACAAATGTAAAGGTATTTTCACGCTTCTTAGATTGTCTGAAAACTGCGTCTTCAAGCAACATCTCAATATGCTTCAAAAGAGTTAATGTCTGTAAACCAAATTATGCCCAAAGTGATGAAAATGGGCTTCACAAAATAATGCTAAAATAATGCATTGCAAAATCATGCTGGGAAGAAGCAAAACCAAAAGCAAAGACAAATGACAGAAACCGAGATCACAAATTTGTTTTACACAAAGTCACAATAAGAAAGGTAGGCAAGAGAGGGAAAAAGCTGGTGCATCCAGGGAGGAAAGAAGGGGTGAGTGGAAACAGCTGGAATTGTTCAGCTGTGTCAACATTCGGCTGTTTCACAGATTGACTAGCAAAGTGTCATCTGAAACCAATTACATTCCCAAAACCCCATGGACCCAGTTCATAACATTGATTAATCCACATTGTGAAAACGTCCCCAAGCAAAACTAGAACAGCTGTCAGGCCTTGGAGCTCAGAAATAGCATTTGATTTTTTTTTTTTTTAAAGCCATGCACACTCTTGAGTACCCTTTTCTGTAATTTACAGAAGATCATATATCTGTTTCTATTGATTATGAGCAAAACAAGATCTCTACTACTCCTCTACCTACCTTCCTTTTCCTGCACTACCATGGCTGGCCACAGAAAAGGTTACCAGCATCAGACACAGGCCAGTACTAATCCCCACAGACAAAGCACCTGCCGGGGAACTAACACACTCCTGAAGATGCCTTTTCCTCTCCTTTGCAGACCCTAGGGAACCCCAACTTACTTTCTGAAGAATGGAAACTTCCTGTCCCTGCCCCAAGTGCCCTGAAGTTATCATCTTCTGGCAGATCAGTTATGGAGAAACCATCAGCTGCACTTCCAAGACTCCTGACTACCTGACTGTAAATCAGCCACTCCGCCCAAGCGAGGCATGGGGCAGCTCTGACTACCTCCCCACACCGCACTCCTTTTCACAGCAATTCCTGCTCCGTTCGAGCACTGATGAAGTGCCAGCTACAGGAGGATCTGGTACTTGACAAGGTGCGTCGCTACTGCCATCTCACATGGTCCCAAGGACCTTGTTTGCTACAAGGTGCTTCACAGCACAACCCCGTCCTGGGTCAAATCCCCGCTCTGTCCATCCGAGCATTGCCACCTTGAACCAGCGTACTCCCGTTCAGAGCTCCTTAGCGGCCATGAAGACATAATTTATCTGTCACATTTCCCAAGAGAGTTTCAGACAGATGTATTCTGACAGTGTATAAAATATTTCCGAGCTAACCAAAATCACTGCCAGAATATCATAACAAATAAGAATGGAAGTGTGAATAAATGAAATCAAAAGAAACAAAGAGGGAAAGGGAAGATTCTCAGTTTTCACAACTGTCAATTAAAGGCTGCAATAAAAAGAAGCTATTTTTTTCTTGCATGTTAATCAAATCACTTAATTATTATAAAGTTATTTTTATGTGGAGCTCAATGTATTTTTTCAGATGTATACACTTATTTTAAAGCTATTCCAAAATAAAGTTTAGAGGAGCATGAAGGCTCCACCAGCTACTGTCAAAGATCAAGAGACCCTGCAACTTCAACCTGCAATATTCTTCCTGCAGTTCTATCAGCAAAAATTGCTGTCACTGTGTAACATCAAGAGAAATTCTGTGCTGCATTTATATTTTTATTTCCCACCTTCAGAGCAAGGAATTGTCAGACTGAAGGTGAATACCAGAGTATGAGTCCACAGAAACAAAAGCATTCAAATCATATTGCTACTGTATGATTCCAAGACACTGGTGAAGTGACAAGTCCTTTTCCAATGAACACTTGGTATGTGTAACTCATTCGTTATGCATTTTTTGAAAGAGTTCAGGGATTCAAACACAGATACACAAGAAATCCTCAGCATTACTGCACAGACTGTACCAGAACTTAAATGAATAAAGTCAACATCACTTCACACCCTCCTTATTCCATACTATACACAAATACGTCTGGGCTTTAGAAAGGCTGTTTGGGAGAGCAAAGTATAATGTTATCAGAGTTAGAATATCTTTCAGCTTATCCCTTCCTTCACTTAGTCCTCTTATTTTCTCATTTCTAAGGACTTGTCACAATCAAAATAAACGAATTGTCTAAACGTCAATATTTCATTTCAGTTCCACAATCAAATATACAGGATATAAACCAAAATTCAACACAATCAACTATATCAATTCATTACTCAGGAAATAAGTTATGCTGGAGTGGTTATTCATTTGGGGACAGTAGTATACTGTTGAAAGAATTTACATTCAGAAAGGTAAAAACATTGCCAAATTCAAGAGAGTGAATTTCCTTTTGAGTTTTTACAAAATACTCCAGCCACATTAGTTACCACCACTGGATATAATGCAAACACTATCACCATCTGGTATGTTTTTCCAAGCCCCAACCACAATCAGCATCCAATACCATGGATGCTGTATAAACAGAGTTACATCTAATAATTACATTCCCTATTTTTCAGGGTACCAGGATGTATCAAATCAATGGAGCACTATTCAAGACTGGAATATGCTGTAGTATTTACATGTGTCCTTAGTGTTAAGTATATGCCAATAATAAGTTACACTGCATTAAAAAGCTACAAAAGAAAATCACTACTTCACACATACGGAATTCTGTGAAGACACTCACAAGCTATTCTTGTTTCCCATAAACATCAGAAATAAAAAATAGTCACTGGATCTAATATTTCATACTCTGCAACAGAAAAGACAGTGGCATTAAACACAAACCAGAAAATTGTGAGACCACAGCAAACCCGAGTTCACATGGCTGGCCCACATGCAGTAGCCAGGTTTTTTAGAGAGGCCAGTATCTGATCTTCAGAGCACAGAACAATCCAAGAGCTACTAGGTACTGCATTCTATGCTGTTGAACATAGAAGCACTGAGTTACATTTTCTGACCACCAAGACTTACTATAATTTTCTCATGAAAAAAGTTGAATGACTCACAACATCTGTCTTCAGGAACGTAGAGTTAAAAGTCAAAATTACCTGCACCTTATCAAAATCCAGCATAAGAAAGTGAAATTATTTCCCAAGTAATTCTTACAACACCAATAGGTGGATTCACACGGGTTGCTAATAGTAGCTAACAGACTGAGAGAATAACATGTAGGGTATTCTTAAGATTATAATGAGAAAAATTTGTAGAAAGACTTGCAGAATGAGGGCAAAGTACAAAGAGTTATTCAAGCTGTATCACTAGAAGACATTCATCAATTCATGGAATTTCAAGTCAAAAAAAGACGAGTAGGATGATCTATTCTTGCATATACTAAGATGTGTGTAGCATAGGTCATTGCATTTCACATCATTAACCTCTGCACTCAGCCCCATAAATAGTGTTTGATTAAAACTTCTAACGGAAAAGCATCCCAGCTGAATTAGAAGACTTCAGGAAATGGTGGTGCAGATCTTCCTCTCAGTAATCCCTTCCAACTTCTAATCACATTCAGTGTTGCACATTTTTACTTACTCTCCAATCTGAATTCATCTGCTCCAGCATTCCAGCCACTGGTTCCCATTTTGCCCCTCTCCATTAGATTCAAGAGAGTCCTTCAGTACCCGGTAATTTTTTCCTCTGAAGACTCTTAAACATTGTTATCCTACAGATGCCCAGTATACTCATTGATAAATTTAAGAGATGATGCTCCATGAATGGTTGAAGACCAACCATTTTCTCCTACCTATGCCAAATACTGTGTGGTGACTTTCTGAACCTTAGCCAATACTTCCATGTCCCTCCCAAAATATGAACCTCAGAATAACAGGAATTGTTCTAGTACTGTCTTGCCAACATACAGAGGCATGTAAGCAGGCAAAATGTCTCTCCCATCTTTCATTTCCATTTACACAAGCACAAAAGTATTGCATCAGTTTTCTTCCACTAGCAGCCTGCGGTCAGCTGTTAGTGGAGAGAACCATCTCTGCTTTGCATGACATAGTCTTCTCCCACCCAACACTTAATTTTTCTTAGGTGAGTCAATTTACACAGGCCCTCTGCTTAAACAGGCAAAACAATTCAGAGCTTTCTGTGTAAAGTGTCTGCTCCTTTACCTCCTATTCTGCCCCTCTTTCTGTTACCTGGAAATGAAGCATCAGTGATTCAGACAGATTCTTCCAAGTAAAGGACAGAAACATTGAAGTGTTGAAACTAGTCCTGATCCTTGCTGAATGCCTGCACCAGCTCACGCTACTTCTCCACGAACGTGTGTCTGAGAAGGCAGTTCGCCAGAGCTGCATGCAGTGCACAGTCTGCTCCAACTAAAGTAGAAGTCACAGGAAGAAGCGAGAAGGAATTTAAGATTAAATCCTGCAACACTTTGACTGTATGAACAACTCTGTCATAAACAGGAACTGCAAAGGAGTTTACAGTTCAGAAATTCTCAAACCAGGAATCACATCTGTAACGTAAAGGTGAGATGTGCCAATGTAAAGTGATAATTTAAGACAATCAGGAATTCCTAGCACTGTCACTAGGAGTCTTTTTCATCTCAAGTTTTCTGAAGAAAATATAGATCATCACCACAGATTGGTTATCTTGAAGGGTCAAGTGTTGAAGAGGAGGTATGAAATGGGTGTCTAAAATAAGCAAAAGAGAACAACAGAAGGAATGCCTTCCCAAAGAATAATGACCATATATAGCATGCCTTTTTTTATATATAGTTGATGTGTTTGATGTCAGAGGACCTTTCATCAAATCTGTCATCAAGTAGTATTTCCCAAATGGAGGACTGGTGTTCCGCGAGTACCAGCAGCTAGTGAGCCGAGCTTCTGAAAGCATGACTACTCTATTTGTCCGTGTAGAAAAAAATTTCTGAAATTTGCTACTGATAGTAGAAAATCAGCAACATGGACACTCAGTATCCCATCACCTCTCTGCAGGTGCTTGGAACAGCAAGTGCTTCCCCTGCAGATCACCCTTCCCGAACTGAGCAACTTGTGACAACTCCCTGAGCTGAGAGCGCCTGTGGGGTTTCCCCATGCACAACTGTCACTGGGCTGAGTTTTACCATGTCTGAACATCTTTGTAAAAATTAACAGAGATTAATACCTGCATGTTCACAATACATACCTTTAAAAATGTGCCTGCAGGCTTCATCTTTAATTTTTTTCAGGGCCTGGAATAAGCTGCAACTGTAACTATGTAACCACCAGCAACATAATACAGAAGCAATAATACTGAAAAACTCCTGGATAATATGACATTTCTTCAGATGGCCTAATCAACAAGCAGGCTTTGGACAGAAATACAGCAGAGGTTATAAAACCTAGATATATCCAAAAAAAATCAATCATTTTTGATGCAATGAAAGCATGAGGTACAATGAAAGACTGAATCTGAATAAAGGTTCTTCCTTTCTCGCTCTTCAAAATCAACTTCTGCTTCCTTTTGCTACATGCTGAGAAACCCCCCCCCACACACACAGAGAGACCCATTTAAGATGTTAGGGAACACAGCTTTCATTTTTAATCATCCCCTAAGAACAAAAATAGGGAGACATGGATAATTACCATCTGGAAGGCTTACACTAGAAAAGCTCCTGAAATAACACAATACAGTTGTTACTGGCCCATGGCTACCTGTCTACTTCCACATCTCAGCCACTGGATTTGTTGTGCCCCAGGGATTCTCTAGGGAGGGACAACAAAGGAATAGCTCCCTGAAGCTGAACTCCCACTGTGGTTAAACTGATCTGATTTTATGCATCCTCAGCCTCTGCAGTGGGACACAGTGGACAACATCAGAGCAAAGGCAACACGTCAGCAAAGCTTCCCTCCACACGTTTATCCTTAGTCACTCCTAAATATGGCACTGAAATCACCCAAAAACCAAAGTGGTGTGCAAATAGCAAACAAATTAATTTTTTTTCAATACTCTACAAAAGGGTTTAGAGACTAGCAATATGCAAACAAAGAAAACATCCAAGAAAAAGTCATCACACTTTTAACTGCCTTTTTTTCCTTTCAACATCTTTGAACAAAGATGTAGCAATTTAATACAAGATCCAGAAGCAGAAACTATCTAGGATTTAATCAGTGTGGATTTAACACTGCAAGAACTTTATTTGCTTTTGCTTTCAGAAAGCTATGACTGACCTGTTTGCATCTTACCCAGCCTTTAAAAGCATCCATACATACGCTGACAGAAACCTGGATGCAGTAACAGCAGAGAGCAATACATGCTCAGACACAGCAAACGCGCTGCACAGACGAACGCTCTGGGGAGACTACTGCTCCCTCAGCTTCTGTAGTACAACGCATAATTGCGTGAATAGGGGGTTAAAATTTTGGAGGAAGGATCTGTGTCCAAGATTCCTCATTTCCCATACTTTCTTCCAGCACTGGCCCTGGTAGGTCATTTTTAAGTGACCTATGGCTATTTTTTCCCAACACATGCTCTCTAGGTACCTTTGCTACTGTTTCTCTTCCACCTTTTCAAGTCACTTATTTTATGGACACTCAAGCAACCCCAAAGTGCTAAATATCAAACCATCTATTTGAGTGGACAGGATCGGTTTGTCTGCTGAGCTTTCCAACCAGGCCAGCTTCCCGGGTTACATTTCAGTGCGAACTAGCCTTGGTACAGAAACAGGTTTTCCAGTGTACATGCTAACAAAGTGACAAAAACCAGAATCCACTTGAGGACTTGCTCCAGATTACGCAATGGGTAGAAAAATACCTATCATCTGAGCTTACATTTTAACCGTACTAGAAAACTACCATGCCACTGACTTATCTACTTTTCCCTCAGATATCATTCTACAGATTGCCACTGTGTATTAATACTTTCAGACTAAGACTTTTAATTCCCCTAGACTAAAAAGATATTTTAAGATATACTTGGAGAACAAAAAAAAAAATAAATTAAGGAGTCTGTCTGTTTGTGTGTTGCTGAAATGTATTGTCATACACACCGAAAACACTGTCCCACAACGTAAGCTTCTGCAAGAGGGAAATGTTTTGTGGACATTGGGAATATTATCCTGAAGCTATTGAACTTATATAGATAAAATAAAATGGAATGGTAGTGCTTATCCTAGAAATGCTGAAAGGAAAACTTTATTTAAAATAATACGGTGATAGCACGATCTGAAAGGTCAGCATATAACCAAAGTTATTTTCCTGTCTTCTACAAAAAAAATACACAGGTTCCTCCTGTTGTAAAAAGAGTACTTTCCACAAGACTCGTACATTTTATTTTAAATCCCTAAAGCCCATTAGTAAGTTCCTGAAGAAGACATGATTATCTTGTTATTGTCAACACGCCCGAAAATCAACCTTCAAAACATCAAAATTCACTTTACTCCCACTATCCCCTTGATGTAAATTATTCTCCTATTAATAATTCTTTTTGTTACAATCATCCTTCCCTATCTTGCATGAGTTTCTCTCACCCTAATATGACTGAGTTTGATCTAACTACTTGGAAAAAAAAAAAGAACTTCAGGAAAAAATATAAATGTTTGGGGCAAAATCCTTGTTCCCCTCCAATCACTGGAAGAGCTCTCACCATTTGTGACAAATTTCATCCTTTCATTTGCGTGTTTTAAAAGCATCCCTGTAATACAGCTGGATAGACGACATGGTAGAAACCAGCCACTGCTAACAGGTATATGCCAACTCACTTTATATCCTCGTATCTTATCTGGAAGTAAATATTTCTCCAGAACATGTCTCCCTCTCCAGGTCATGACAATTCTGAGCATCCCCAAGGGTTTAATTCCTTGGAATGTCCTGATAAGTCACATTACGAAAAAGTACACATACACTGTATGCCTTCCCGGCAAATGGGACTGAG
The DNA here is from genome assembly GCF_000690775.1 of Eurypyga helias. NCBI lineage: Eukaryota > Metazoa > Chordata > Aves > Eurypygiformes > Eurypygidae > Eurypyga > Eurypyga helias. The sequence goes on from NW_010225781.1 coordinate 14,116, forward strand.
AGAGTCACCAATATTTGTTCGCTAATCCTACATTATGTCAGCAAGGCAAAGAAAATTGGTTCCCTCTCTGAATTATATACATTTCAACTTCACCTAACTGGGTAGCTTTAGGCCATTTGCCTCTGAAGGAACAGTAAAGGTATTATGAGAGCTAACGTGTACATAATACCTGCTGCAAACAGTATGTTCACAACATGAAGAACAGACTTGTTTGCAGAAAAATCAAGGACACTTCCAAAGCCAGATCCATATAGCAGAAGGCCTAAATTCTGCAGGAAGGTATAGGCTTCCTAGTTTCGCAGTACATTTCCTTGATTATAGGTGATCCTTGCAATGGTTTTCCAGTTTTGTGGCAATATTTCTAGAGCAAGCTGTCTTTCTAGAGCTTACCCTATCTGTTGAGCTCCTGGTAGTATGTTGGTCAGAGGCAGTGCTTACACCAATAGCTGAAGTCTGTCAAATCAGATGGAAGCTCCAAGGGCAGAGAGAAAAATCTATGGGCTTGATATAGCACAAAAGTTTCTGGCTGGTGTTAAACCAGTCAGATTAGACAGTGATAAAGGTCCCTTCCAGACCCTTCTGAAATCTATTAGAGGTGCAAGTAGTGCAAGATCCAGCCGTTCATGCTTGTGCTGTTTGTTTTCTGCCATTAGTTTTAACAGTGTGTGATGGGGGTTTTTTGTTGTGTTTTGAGATTTATTTTTTTGTTTGGGATTTTTTGGGGGGGTGGTGATGGGTTTGTTTGTTGTTATTGTTTGGAGTTTTTATGTGTGTGTGTGTGTTTCCTCCCCCACAGCTAGCTGAATTCTCCCCAAGCGTCTCCGAATTTGCAGCAGCAATTCCCAGTGATTGCTGTGACATGATAATAATGCTGGGAATGCAGCTCCCCAGCTGTGAAATTCAGCCAGTGATCCTCTGGGGGTCCTGTACAATCTGGAGTATTTGGGTTTGTTTGTTTTTCCTTTATTATTTTCATTTCATTATTAAAGATTATTTTTTTTTTTTTAAATTTCCCTTTATTATTGTTAAAGACACTGTATTACCCATGGAGTTCATTCAAATTGTCAAGAAGGATTCTAAAAGGCAAAGGTAGTGAATGAATTGTCCCTTTCCCTGCTTCTCCGTCTTCCTACGTGCTTTTAGCACAGATATTTTCAAACATATATACTGATGTATAATAGGTGCCAGAATCAAATCTCTCTTGTGCCCGACAGGCATTGAGTTGTAGAAAGTGCCCCTGTAGCAGTTGGTGAGTTGGGCAAAGTGATTTTTCATATCATCACCACAATATACTGTGCTGACTTAATAACAACAGGAATTTTCAATTTTAGTCTATGGCTGGATTTCAGCTCTTCTGCTGCAACCGATTTCTATGGGGTAACAGTAATAAACACATGTGCAAACTTGCACTGTACATGAAAATCTGAAAGACACAGGCAAATTAATGGGTACTGGCTGGGAGATGTATTACAGTCTTCGGGCAATGAACACTGAAAGATGAATTATTTTAGCTTGGTTTTGAAAAGCAGCACAGGTCAAACAATAGAACCGTGTGACACAGAGCTGCAAGCACATACAATAGCAAGGAGCCACTTTTAGCTGAAATGGAAAAAAAATAATGTTTCCTACAATCTCAGTCCAGCATGGCAGAAGAATGATTGTTGTTGTACAGGGAGTGGTGGTGGTGGATTCATAAGCTATTCAGCAAATTTTGTATTATAGAGAGTTGAAACTTTCAAAATGTGGTATTTTCCTCCTCCACACCAAAGTCTTCAATTTAAAAAAATACAAGTAAGTAAGTTCTGATAATACTAGTGCAATGTAAAGTGATGCTCTCAGAAATTAAGTAGCATTGTACAACAGTCCTTCACACCTAAATCCTTGTTGCTGTAAACATGTACATAACTTCAAGAAACACCCTGTATACAGATCGCCCTATGCTGTTATACTGAGGAATATTAGGCTTTGACCCACATGCTTAGAACTGGTTTTTGTGTCGTTCATTAATGCTTTTACACCTAATATTTACATTTTACTCCTTTTATACTATGCTTAGAAACAGAGTGAATAAAATATCCCTGCCTCAGAACAGTGCAGTGTAGATTACTCAGGTGAAAAAGAAAAGGTAGCAAGTTGTCTCACAGAAGTGCTATGTGCCCTGCTCATAAAAAGTTTAAATCACTTGAAAGGAGTTACAGAAAGTACCCACATAGGTATGTACTCTCTTACTGGTGGAGTTAACTAATGTACCCTTGAACTGAAGAACAAAGCTACGCATTAGCTATTTATACACTTAAGTAATCAATACTGGAATAAACACATGTATGATTATGTAATTATCACATTAGGAAGTCCATAATGAATGATTTAATCAAGTGAAAAACTGTAAATATGGCCAAATGATAATGAACCTTCACTACATTATTAAATCTGAGAAAAGGCAAATAACCGGTAGAAACTGGTAGGGGACAACCAGTTTACACATCAAGATGGATCACAACTATATTACTTAAGAATCCTGAGGACAATCCTGTACTTCAGAGAATGAAACCTATTAAAGAGCAAACCCACGAGACCAAAACTTGCAGTAAGTAATGTTTACATGCAGATTAATGCTGTTAGATATTACAGCCATAAAGACCACTGTCTGCCCAAAGACAGATGCATGATAAGAAAGATGCCAGTTTTTCGAGAGATCTTTTCTGCTCTGAGGATTCATTTCATAATTCTATATTTGGTAACTGTTCCACTCTTTATTTGCTTGGGCCTGGTTACTATCATCCTCAAGATTTTCAAACTGAGTTGACGCAGCTCAAATACAAATAATTTATGAAGTCCCTTGTATTTGCACCTGGAGACTTTACTTAGGGCTGGCATTCCAAAGGCTGAATAAAGAAGGATTGCCTATGATCCAAAGCACTATGTGAACAGTTGCAATGTGCTAGGATGCAGACACTGACAGAGAACATCGCTGTCCTTGTTCCAAAACAGTCGTACAAAACAGCTGGCAAATGTAATCATCACAGCTACAGAACCAGATAGATTTAGCCAAGACCACTAAGTTCCACCAAGCCACATCAGACTGCAACTCAGAAGAGCTGCAGCACTGTCACAGTATTAATTGCACAGAAGCAGCAGCCAGAGGTGACTATGGAAACATTTCAGGGTGACAGCAGGAGGAGATGGTCACAGAGGACTGAAAGCAAGAGGGAAAGTTTAGGATCGATAAAAAGACAGAGCTGAGCCAGGGTAAAAGGCCTCCCCCTCTCTTCCTGCAGTGTATCTTGTGCTCCATTAGCACTTAGGACACTCTCCCCAGTGCTGCCTTTGCTCCTAATTGCTGCCAGCCATTGGAATTGCATCCAGGTCCAAGGTGGCAACCAGTAGCAGTGTATTTATTAATAAAGCAATAACTATACCAAACCTTCTCTGCCTGACATAAAGGTTGCTACAAACACATTTCCATTATTGTGTAATTTCAGCAAGGAGAAACAAAGAATTAGATGGGAGAAAAGGACTCATTAGGGAGCAGCAAGAAACAGTCTCTGGAGAGCTCAGACCAACAAAAACACATAGTCTCAAATGTGGAAAAAAAAAGGCTTAATAAATCATCATCTGAAGTTGCCATGGTAATGGTAAATGTCTAGTTCCCTATATTGTTTAACTCCATACATCCACTCCTGTGGGAGAGGAATAACACCAATTTCTCCACCGTACCAAACAACACTAGAGATTCTTATTTAAAGATGAGGACAGAGTGTGCAGCACGGCGTAGTCAGGCTCACGACCTGCAGGGTACTTGAGGTGAAGGAACACTTTCTTTATGCAAGTCAGCTCCACACCGCACACTCGCTGTACTTTTCACAGAACTCACTTCCTTGTGTGGTTGCCTCCAAAACGCAGGTTGCCAGATAACCAGCAAAGCAGCATTTGCTTTCTAAAACTAGAAAACGCTTTGCAATTGACTGAAGACTGCAGTCCTACATAAAATACTGTATGATAAATTATCATAGCTATAGGTAAATATAGACACATAGGTTGAATATGAAAGATCTTTTTATGTACCAACAACTTCTTGGAGGGAGGAGCTTGAGTAAGTAAAAAGAAAGGATCTGACAAGAAAAGGGATGGTGCGTGGGTCTCTTACAGAATAAGGTCAGCTCCCACAGACTTCCTCAAGCAAGTTTCTTAATGTTCCCGTATCTCAGTTCCCCCATCCGTACAACCGTGTTAATATGTACTCTGCTTATCTAAGCTTATTGCCGTGTAGAAAGTGATTTGTAATCAGAAAGTTCAGAGCCTGTGAAAAAAGAAAAAAAACTTTTGTTTCAAAACTTCACTGCGTCCACGAGTCTGAAAAAACAGCCTGGCTGGCAATCCTGTGCTAAAAATCACTGTCAGTGTTTATAAAGGAAAGATAAAACATTGCCACATCACACAAAGAATCAAATTGTCTAGTCATACTTAAAGCACTATAATAAGATGGAAGAGTAAAAAGACAGTCAAGAAATAAACTACAGCAGCAGCAGCACTAGGAGCAATTGCTTATTGAAGAAGTACAGCTCAACGGCAAGGGAAGAGAGAAAGTCGGATTCAGCTTTCCAGCAGAGGAGCATGCCAAGGATATTTCAGTGTCCTGAAAATCAGTCCGTTTTTATCAACTGCTCTTTTAGAAAGCTCGCTGCACTACCTGAGAGCATAACTGTGCCTATAGCATGGGATACTAGTTTACTTCAGGTCAGGTTAAATACCTTTCCTGGTTTCTCGAAAGCAAGGTCCCTCAGACCACACACAGACTGTGAAATCTCACTGCCAAAAACCAAGCCACAATCTATGAAACATAATACGGGAATAAAGAATACTTATTTTTATTAAAACAGCTCTAAGAATGCAGTGCCAGAGCGCTAAAGGTAAGCGCAAGCAATCCAACTACGCTTTCCTTGCTACACTCTTCAGCCTTTGTTACCGCGATTTCACATTAAATAAGCCAGGACATTAACCCAGAACACAGCCCTCGTAAAACAGGGATTTTTCAGGAGGTGCTACCAGGTCTCTTCCCGTTGACTGCTCCAGGACAGTGTCGATCACTGTATTTTTCTTCCAGTCTTTACAGAAAGCTCTTTATCAGGCTACGTGTATGTGATGTATACTGATGTACAGTTCCTGGCATAGAGCAATTTATAACAACTTCACATCCTCTTCTTTAAAGAAATATGCTATCTGAAAAAACGGATAGGATTTTTAACCAGACCAAAGTTTAATGTAAATCTTCATCCTTTCTCAAATGAGCTGTCTTCCCAACCTGTTAAAGGTGAACTAAAATGACAAACTTCTCAAAACAATGACAAAATTTTACATATGGTAATAAGACAAGATCATCCATTCATCAGACTACATCTCATATGTAGAGGAACACAGATGTATCTGTTTTAAAGCAGTGCAGCAGCTGAGTAATTTCAGAATGTTTTACACGTTTCACTTTCTCGATAGAATATTTCAAACACCCATTTCCTTATCATCCTGCATGTAATTTATACTCCTGAGACACAAAAGTAGAAAGAACAGGGAAATCCACAACTGTGAAAGGCTCCTTTGTATCAACAGGTGTACACCAAATTCCATGAGCCAGGACTACACAGTTTCATGGTACCTACACTTAAACTTGACTGTGTTATGTAGAGGATTCCTGCTTGACTGGAATGCTGTTGCATGGAGCCTTCACAGTCTCACACTGCAAATCCATGCTCCAGAAGGAAATATAAATTCATAATAGGTTCAGGGCAAATATGCAACATAGCAAGGTGACATCGCAGTAGATGCAATTTGCAACGTCAGTGGGAAGTCAGTGAAAGGAATCAAAGCGGTCCTTTGAGGAAAGTGTGATTTACTCGCTAATGCAAGACCAGTATTTTCCATCATCTACAAAGGAATCCATAGGCTGACGATAAGTATGCCAAAGATTTGAGCTAGGGCAGTTTCCTTGGAAGCTAGCAACACTAGCAACCCTTTGCTTTCTCCCTACAAGAGACCAACATATCAAAATATTGCCAAATATTGAACATACAGGTCAAATGATATCTCACTAAATTAAAAATTAAGAAAGAGGACACCCTTCCTTTCCTGAAGAAGCATTATGCCGACAATGGACACAAAACGTGGCCTCTAATGATATAATGGAAGAGGCAAAAAATAGTGCAAAACCATAATGAAGGACTGAGTTCAAATCCAAGATGAATTTGACCCCTAGTACTCTCTTTTTTCCCCTCCCAAGGGACACAGGACTCTCATGAGGTCTGCTAGGCACTTTCTGCACAACAGCAAACAAAGACAACAGTATCAGAAGACTTGGCTGCTAACCAGGCTTGGAGAAAATCATACTCAAAATTATTTTGTCTCTTCTGAATGATCCTGCCAGTGTCTGCAAACTCACAACCACAAGCTTATTTTTATGTAGTCACACTACCTTAAATTTAAGAGATTTCTAAAACATATTATTTTTTAAGATAAATGTTTCTCAGTACATTAACAAAGTGGCCTCTCTGCATGTAACTTAGTCTCTGCAGCTGATGATTAAAGTCGGCGCCACAGCACAAAGCAGTTAGGGTTTTCTCTTTCTCTTAGCCATTCTGTGGACAAAGGAGAGAAAAAAAGAAGTACAAATATTCTAGCTACTGCAGGGTAATACTAAAAAGCCAGCCATTTTGCATAATACACCATAGAGGGGAACACTCCAGATGGGGCAGCACTAGCATCACCCCACTAGCCTGGAACTCCCTGCACTAGCACTCACCCATTTCCACCCTCTGCATGACCTCTTATGTGTTACCTGACGTACACACGAGGCAGTATCAGGGCTGCTGCAGGACTATACACCACAGCTAGTACATACTAAGGCTGCCCATGTATCAGGGGGAGCCTTTCAAAGGACAAGAAGTCACAATGGCATTCTGGATAGAAAGTGCAGAAGAGGTTAACAGAGAAAAAATGGTATTAATAAAACATGAAGTTATTTAAAATAGTTCAAGTATAGCAGAACTCACTTTCAGTTATGCCAGACTGGATGATGAAATTTGTGTGATTAATTCCATTCTCTTCCTTTTCATCTCAGAAAACTGTCAGCTCTGTTGTACCAACAACATACTGCTACAGTGGCATCGTGAATAGCTCTTGGAGAGCAAACAAAAAATATTAAGTGAGCTTTGGCAATTACCTACCACATGTTTTGCTCACAAGCTGCCTTATTCCCTTAAAATTCTATTGTTGGAATATCTAACCTTTTAAAAATAATAGGTACTACTTAAAAGCAATTGTTATTTTAATTGTGAAGTGGGATCATAAATCCATCCCTTAAAGAAGCAATTGTATGTTCTGCTGAATTCTTTTGAATGTGCCTTCTTTAATTCCCTTGCAGGCAACTTCTGCTATAATGAAATTTTTCATTTGCAAATTAGATTTGCTTGTAGCTAGAAACAAAAAGCCATCATCAGAGAGCCAGTAAAAGGGATGCATCCTTACCTAGCAGGAACAATTAGTTGCACTGACTGCAGTTGTAAAAGCTGCCTCTTTTCTTCTTTCTCCTCCAGCTCTATGATCTGAAGCAGAACTTGGAAACATGGGCACAACAGGAAATTGTGTTTATACACAGTAAAATAACATCTACAGAGCTGTGCCTCTTTACAAGGTCTTAAATGCTGGACTATAGTATGTAGGATCCATGCCACTTCTACATATGCGTACATATACTGTGCATACATATTCATGTTACAATAGGGAAAAAAATAGAACTACCACTCAGCAAGGGACTTAAGCATAGGTTCACATAATAAATAATGTGCTTAAAGTCAACAGTAATTGGCTTGATAAATGTCACAAACTCCAAAGTGCACTCAACTCATTTCTTCTATGTCTTATTGACATAGACAACTCAAAGTAACACTACCATCAACCCACCCACAACCCACTTTCTCAAGCAGAAAAGCATGGTTATTCCCATTTCACTTTCAAAAAACCTGCTGACAGAAAACAGGCATGAAAAGATTAAGCACCTAATGCAAAGCTATTCAAGTAGTCTGTTGAAGGGTTAAGGCATCTTGCAAGCTCCAGCCTCCCACCTTCATGCACATAAACCCCTGCTCACCACAGAACACTGGGTACAGTTCAGACTTGAAACTATGTTTTCCCTGATACCCATTTTGTTTAAAACTTGCAAGGCTTCATCTTTTCTTGAGACAGAAATAATCCTGGTACTGTATGATCCAGTTATTTCAATAACTAAACTCTGTGTGAGAGAATCAAGTATTGTATTTTTACGTCCCCTGCAAGAAGCATTGTTCATTTTTATCCTTTCAGTGGTGATCTTTATCTCTGGCAGCCTTTGGGATATTTTCTTCCTGTTCCAACACCAAGGGCACCCTTATTATGCCTCACTCTAATGAATCTTGTAGTCTTCGGACTGGGCCACAACTCATTTGGGGAAATTAGTGAAAGGGAATAGCTGCCAGATGACAATGAGGAGACCTGAGAATGATCCCATTTTCAGGCATGAAAAGGAAGTGGCTGGAAACATACCTGCCATTAGGCACAGCAGGAGGTGGCAGCTTTGAAACTAACACTGCATAAAGAGAAGGTTCTGCTTTTAGAAAAGTGGAAGATTTTATCTGGATACGTAAATCTGCCAATCCCCACATGCCTTATTTCTCTTTGCAGCAGAAAGGTTTGTGAGTCCTTGCTCTTCTTTTTTTTTCTTTTTCTGTCATCCATTTCAAATACAAAATTCTGTTCCTTTTTCCAGTCAACCCTGCATACCAAGTTCAGGAATGCTTCCTGAAAAAGTTCCTCTGGCCTTTTATCCCAAAGCCCATAGAAATCAATCTGAGAGCCATAATGTTATGTGCTAAATGTTGATTAAACCATTACTGGGGGCTTTGCAAAAATTAAAGATCTAGAACTCTCTAACTCTCCGCCCTTCTCTGAAGGGAGGTATTCTGGTATGGTAGGGTAGGGTGTGCAAATGCTCACAGACCACGGGAACAGGGCAGCCAACAGGAAGGACAACCATAAGTTGCCAGACTGTATCAAGCCACTGTCCCACAAACTCTGTAAGCTGCCTCGAGCCACATGCAGTGCCTGATGAGCGAAAGAAATGCACCCAATGCTTCTGAGGCTCCACGCCAGGCACGCCATGTCTTATAGTGAAGCAGCCCCAGGGAAACGAGCCAAGAGTTTCTGAACTTCCATCTTTCTCCACCGTTCGGTGACCAATTTAAACTTTAAACCTGTGAATGAGATCATGTTCCCCCAAGTGCAGTACATTTCAACTCCTGATACTCCTGAACATCACTTGCTTACAGTGCTCAAACGCCTAAGTATCTCACAAAGCAGTACCTGCTAATGGTTACTCAAACACAGAGCATCTAGAAAAGAAACAGGCAGTGACAGTGGTTCAGACCTGGCATAAAGGAAGGACATGCTGACAGCCATCAATTTGCAAATACAGGCTGCTCCTTAGCAAACACGTGGACTGAGCTGGCTGACACACACCAGTCAGTTGAGGAGCAAGAATTAGAAATGCTTTTAGTAAACACTTGTCCAAACACTGCACTTTTTACATTGCACTTTTTCTCACATCCGATACATTAAATTTCAAGAGAAAATAGACTGGCTTGAACTAGAAGGATGAGGCAGGAACATACGACAAGTGCAGAAGTACGCAGTCAAGCTTTCTTGCTAAATAAAGTTTATTCCTGTATCACCATGAAAGCTGGCACAACAAAACCCAAATATCCTCAACTCCTGGCAAACTATTTTTGGTGAAGTCCAGTGTTGTCCCCAATCTCCTGGGAAGACACGGACTTGAGTCTCAGGCTGAACGCCCTGCCCATTACCAGCTTACAGACACTGAAGAAAGTTGGTGTCGGTTCCTTTAACAGCTTGACAAGGTCTTCAGACCTCTTCCACAGCCTTGCACCCAGGATGGAGCACACTCCTGAACCCTGGCTAACCGTGCAGCTGAAGGAAGCCACAGCAAGGCTTTGTAAATGGCACAAAAGCTGAGATCCTCTGTTTTGCACATCTCAAAGGCCTCAGCTGTCCTCCTCAAAAAGAAAGTCAGTCTTGCCTCAAGCTGTGCACTGTGTATTCCACCCCTCTGTAACACCAAGGCCATTACACAGCCCTGGCTTCCCAGACCTCTTCCTCTATTTTCATCAGTGTCATTTACTCTTTATCTTCACAACCATCGGTCCTGCGCAATAAACGCTGAGATCTCCTGTCTAAGTACTATTGTTTTCTATTTCTTTCTGCCTTGCCACACATTTATACATCTCTCCCTGTGGTGGTAACACATACTGATGAAGTTCTTTTGGAAACTGGTTAGCATTAAAAGAAGAAAAAGGTGTAAGTAGAGAAAAGTGCCTGGCAATACAAGCAGTGAGAACAGAAGATGGCCTGACATGCTGCCAAAGGCAACAGGGATAAAATCGTCTGGACAAAGAACGCAGGCAGCTACATTTATAGCTCAAACTGTGTCTGCGATCCTATTTCAGCAGCTCAGATATCTGCTGCTGAAAAAAAAGCAGGTGGGGTTAAGGATAACCCTCAGGTAAGGGGTACAAATAACCCTTTCTCACAGTATAATGGAAGTTCAAACAAACTGATCAAGATTTTAAGTACCTCAAAACCAGAAAAGCAGCTCACACATTATGTGCCTTCACAGTTCTAGCAACACGCCTACCAGCGAATAGGTCCCATCTCCAGAACCTGACATAGCACCATCCTAAAACTGTGGAGAAATTGATACCTCCTCCCCTCTGCTCTTACAAGTACTGTACTACACTGCCACTGCAGAAGGGAGATCGAGGACGTGACTCTTTTTGCCCTCTCACAGCACGTGCTCTTGTACCCTGAAGGAGCAGAAGGAAGCCCAGTTATTTGAGTGTAGGGGGTAAAAAAAGAGAGGTTCTAGAAACAGGGCAAGGCTGGAGAAAAGTCCTGGCTGCGGAAATGGTCCCAGGTGGAAGCAGGCAGACTGGAAAGAATGCTCCTTCTCTCGCATCTAACAAGATAGTGACAGTACCTCGCCACCCTCTGACAAACGGTTTATATTCTCTGGGCCCCCAAAACTGTGGTACCTGAAATTTAAAATGCCAGCTGGGCTATTCAAGCTGAAGAGGAGAAAAAACAGGGGCCAGACAAAATGTAATCCAGCCCTGCTCTTATTTGCAGATCGGACAGAGGCCACAAGGTACTCCTGCAACATTACATGGGAAAAAGCACACACCCCCCACGCCCCTCAACAAAACACCCCAAATCACAAAAAAAATAAAATCACTCTGGTACACAGTATGCTAAATAAAGAAATTTGACATCTCATAGCACAAAAAAAGATTTAGATCCAAATAAATGACAAAAACCACCACACATTTTGTTTGAAGCGTGCCTGTGGTGTGAGCTCAGAAGGGCTGCATCTGTAGGCAGCAAACCTCTGAAGCTGTTACAGAGTTAGCTCCAAAGGAATACTGATAAAAATCTTTGAAATGGGCCATCCATTTCAGACACAACCATGGTAAGCCCTCTCTATTCTTCCACTAGTTTGTTAAATAGCATTCAAATAATCTTTTCACTTTCCCTCCTTACTTCAGGCTGATGACTTTAAAAAAAAAAAAAAAAAGATACAGAAAAGTCTTTCATAGCAATTAGTTTCTTTAACCATTTCATATTGCTGGTATGAAAAATCCTCAGATTTCCCCCTGGAGGGCCATCCCTCCTGCCTCCATAACCAATTTCTTGAAATCCGGGGGTTCCATAATTAATCTGAGAGATGCTTTCTGTGAGGGATGTATGACATTTAGAGTTACAGTAACACTGCCTTTGGTGATGTTTTGGCTTTGTTTTAATCTTTAACACTGAACTTTACTTCAATCTAAGAAAAACTGTGCAAAGTGACTGTTAAATGTCCTTTATTTTCCTCTCTTGAAGAGATTGTTGACACTCCAAACATCCTGCACACTTCTAAAAATTACTTTGGCTGATTCTGAACAAGCACAAACTAATAGGTACAGGATACTAAGTACTACATTCCAATTCTTATCACATTCATTGACTCTTGGCTCCAGACACACTGGAAACCTGCGTCCCAGAAAGCTGGGATACAAAGAAAGGGACCTACCCACAGTGCAACTCCACATCATTTGCATTTGGGAATGGATTAAGTACTTTCCCCTTAAACATGCAGAATCTGCCTTGCAACGACCCTGAAATGCCATTTGGTAAATGTGGTGTGTTTCATTAAGCTAGAAGAGAGCAACATCAAAATCTCTTACATCTTGAATTTGACAGAAAGGGTTACTTTTCTGGGTTCCCCCTCCATTAAACAATAAGCTGATCCTTTTATTTTTGTTAACTCAACAATTAACCCATTTCTTATGATATTTTAAAACTTATTTATTCCAAGGAATAGTAAGGAGATACGTATATATAAAATCACACCTTTGAATGAATGTATCTCAGGCTATCTGCCCTGGTCAGCTCATTTCAAAACCCAGACTTCCTTCTCATGACCCACAAAGCAAAAAACCCAGTCAGATTGAAGATTGCTATGCTTTACATAGTGATCATTTCTATAGCTAGAAAAGGAGGCAAGACTCAAGACGTTAACCCAGGAAATGTATTTATCATGTGCCTAATCATCATGTTCTATTAGAGAGCATGGTCTGCTGCCATACCCCTCAACTACTGTATCCCAACATGAGCAATAGATTCAAACATGAAGGTGCAGAAAAAACTGAATGGCTTTGAGCTCTGGCAGAGGCTGTCCTGGCTGTGTCCCCATGAGGAAAAATGGTTTATTCTGCTCCCATGGGCCAAAGTCTGCAGAGTCCAATAAAAATGGGCATGGTTACTCTTAAATATAAGCTACAATATGGCTTTCCCTCCACTGAATTCAATTGGGTGTTACCTCATTAATTAGACCAAAATATTTTACCTCATGGAAACAAGACCAATGTTCAGAATAATTACTGTCTGTATGCTTGCATTTGCTCTCTTCAGAGATCTTTATATAAAAACTAAATACAGTGAAATAAGCCTTGCTTAGTTTAAGGAGGGGGAAAAAAAAAAAAAAAAGGAAGAATATGTCCTTTATGACATGCACAAGGGTCCTGACACTGCAAAGTGTGTGCTGGCCATTTTGCTCAACTTAGTAGGACCTAGGCGCATGACACGCTGGAGGATTTCCCCTAATCAGTTACCAAACGAGAGCTGCATAAAGGATATGAGCTCAACTCTATGTCTTCAATATTTCACCATTATAAGCAACAACAACAGAAAAGGACACATGAGAATGGTTTTCAGTACACACCTGCTCTAAAACAGCAAAGAAATAGATGGTCTGGCGTCCATCCACACTGCCTAAGTAAGCTAACCTGGTATTGAGATAGAATTGTTAACAAAGGAAAACAAGACAAATCCAAAATGCATTGGTGATATTAGATTTTTTTGATTCTTCCTCGTATTTCCTCTCAAAACTGAAACTTCAGATATTTGACAAAGGACATCATGAAAATTTTTTCCCTAGCTTATGATTTGTAAATTATGCAGGCTATCATAATGTGAATAATGAAGTGATGCTTTGCATAGTTTTATTCCTATGGGTTATAAAAGGAAGAGCATTGGCACTGTCCTGTCATTGCAAATGGTCCTGGATTTCTGACGTCTCACTTCAATTGATGTTAATGAGAAAAAGAATACTCAGGCAAAATATGCTGTTGGCACAGCACACAAGAAAAAAGCCTCACAGAATCCCAAAAGGAGGAGGGTGGAAGCAGGCAAATCTCTAATGCATAAAGTAATAGAGTTTCAAAAGATCTTTACAAGCTGTTAAGTAGCAGTTGGTGAAGAGACAAAAAAAAAAAAAAAAAAAAAAAAGACTACTGAAATGGCCTCACAAGATTTGGGCAGGACCCAGACCTTAATTCAGATTCTGCCCTCCTGCAATTTGTGTATGCCTGCACAAAGCATTTCAGCTGAACAGATTGAAAAAAATCCATGGTCTCACTCCATCTGAAACCTTTAGGGAGGTCTGACAGTTTCTTTGGGTAATAGAAGTTAAGACATTAATTTCAACAATTTTGGTTTAGAGTGAACTTTACCCAAAGAAAATGGCAAACCTTCTGAGGCTCAGCCATCATGGCTATTAAGTACTGCAATGAATCAAATTGATTAACTGCATTCCCTATACACTTCCAAACCATTTCCTAGTAATTCACAGGCAAATATACCTATGTGCCATGAGCTTGTTAGATGGATGACAAATGAAGAGAAAAGCCTGAGTGTACATACAGCTGTTCTGAGTTGGAAATCCCTGATTTAAAATTTGAAGTCTTGGGAAGTCCTCTGGCACCATTTCTTCCCTCCAACACTTCATTGAGAATGCTGAATTTGTAGACGAACACTACTCATTTGCAAGTGGTTTCCCTTCACTCTGTTGATCTCAACACATCAGTAAACTCATTAAAGATCAAATAATTACTTCCAAAATCACAGGTAGCTGCATTGTGAAAAGTCAAATGTTACCAGTTAGACTGAAAAAATGTGGTAAAGGAAGAAGGATCAAGATCCCCCCCAAGAAAACTGAGCAATTCAAAGAAGATAAGACTGTGGGACCCCTCAGTGTTTCTGAGCACCAACAAACTCCTAATAACCTCTCAAATTCTACAAATGCACTTGATCCACAGGAGACTCCCAGCCCCAGGGCTGACATGTTATCCAGTTGGGACCCATTTCCAAAGCTGGTACAGTACTTAATGAGCAGTGTATTGTTTCATCTGAGGGAAGAGGGAAATATATGTGTGGTATACTGAGAAATCAAGCACAGCTCTAAACTTTAGCAGTTATTCTAAAATATCCTTGGCTACACCAAGGAACAAACTGAAATATCAGAGAACAACAGAAGTGAGTCAATCATGGTAACTGTGCCTGTTTTACCAGAAACAGATTGTAAAGAAGAGGGTTTGTTCATTACAAATCAATATGGCACTCTAAGACTTAAGGAAATGAGAAGGACATGGACCAGTTGGAGCGAGTCCAGAGGAGGCCATGAAGATGCTCAGAGGGCTGGAGCACCTCTGCTATGGGGACAGGCTGAGAGAGTTGGGCTTGTTCAGCCTGGAGAAGAGAAGGCTCTGGGGAGACCTTATAGCACCTTCCAGTACCTGAAGGGGCTACAAGGAAGCTGGGAGAGGACTTTTTACAAGGGCCTGTAGTGACAGGACAAGGGGTAACAGGTCAGAACTGAATGAGGGTAGATTTACGTCTGATATCAGGAAAAAATTATTTACAGTGAGGGTGGTGAGGCACTGGAACAGGTTGCCCAGAGAAGCTGTGGATGCCCCATCCCTGGAAGTGTTCAAGGCCAGGCTGGATGAGGCTTTGAGCAACCTGGTCTAGTGGAGGGTGTCCCAGCCCATAGCAGGGGGGTTGGAACTAGATGATCTTTAAGGTCCCTTCCAACTCAAACCATTCTGTGACTCTGTTGTATCATTCATTCTTTCAATATCCACAGTGAAGCTACTATATATTGTTTTAGAAATATATGCCTTAAATGTAACTCACAGGAATTCACATTTCTACAATGCATTGAGAGATAATGTATTGTTTTAAACCTCCAGCAGTTATCTATTTCTTCCTTGCAGGCTAAAGGACTCAAGGGAAAATGGATCAGGGGTCTATTTTTAGTTTAAGATGCTTAAATGATAAGTGGAGCAAGGTGGCTAATACACCTTTTTTGATTATCAAAAAATATTTTATATTCTAAAAAAGTCCTGCTGTATTGCTTCTTCAGAGAAAGAATATACATATACATATACTTCAAGGTCGTTATCGGCACCTGATACAAACATGTCATTTTTTGCAGGTGGAGAAGTTCATTTCGGAAGTTAAGCAAGTGGCTTGCATCAAGAGTCTATTCCCCATCAAAGTAAGAATCCTCTCCCTTGCACTCTGATTTCTGCTTGCCTTAGAAATTCCCCCTGCATACACAGAGTGCACTAGGCATAAGCTTTCAGTCTTTCCACCAAAGTGCTGAAAACTGCCACATACAAAGTTCTACACCAAGCAAATGAAATGGCTATTAATGAATAAGAATCCAGTTGAACATCTTCCTTCAAATTCTCCTTATGCCCTGTGATGAAGCCACTCATGTGGAAGGCTACTTTCTAAGTCCTGGTCATGAAATATATAGGAGCTCAGGACTGCATATGTGTGCATTTCAAGGATGTGGTCTTTTTCTTGCACTAACACTGCCCTTGAAACCATAGCAACACATTAGCCAGTGTGATGTCAAAGCATTTCAGCTTCAAAGACTAATGCATTCCTTGGGACACCATTAAAAAGAAAAAGACAGGTTATTGTACTGTTTGTTGGAGAACTAAGTAAACCTGCTTCTTATAATAACATTTTGGATAAATACCACTTCTTAAAGGCCTTGTAATTCATTAAGACAAAAATTATCCCCCAAAACCACAATATAAATATGGAAAACCAAGAGAAAATCCTGCATAAAAA
>NW_010225781.1:30708-49080 GCF_000690775.1 Eurypyga helias
TTTTCTTAACAACGCCTAAACGGCATAAACTGAGGAGTGTTCTCATAAAAACTGCAGATTTAGCAAACAGCATTTTACCCTGCAGAGTGTTCAGATGACACTGTATCAACTAAGCTCAGAAAGGCCTTGGAAAAGAAATATCTTTTAAGGTACCTAAGTAAGTTGGTAGGTAGTAGCTGGGCAAGTTCCAGACAGAGAGAACCAAGGGGTTAGAACAAAGCACAGATTTTCCTTTCCTGCAGCCCTCCCTGGCTGTCTCTCCCACTCAGCTGTCAAGCAATTTGCAAAGAAAGGAAACAAGAAGAGCACATCGTTTTGTTCCCAGGCTTCTGCTTACCTCAGAGATTCCAGATCACAGTAACTGTTGACTGAGCCTTCACTTACCTAGGGAAATCCTTAATCTTATTGATGAGCCCATAAAACCAGCCTCCAGCTGGTGATAACTCTGAACACCCTCCTCTCTGTCCTTCTTGCCTTGCAGAAACTGTTCCCATCCAATTATTTGCTGCAGCTGGAGACCGTCCTTTCTCCAGGTTTCCTATTTCTGGCAGTGCAGATGTTAGATAATATTGCCAATATATCTCCATCTGTAGAACAATTAAGTGCTTCCTATTTTAGTCCTGCGGGAGAGCTGGTGTACTGCCCCACAGCTCTTCCCCCACATCCCTCAACTTGTACATCTTTCAGTTCTGAAATCTGTGAAAACAGTTCTGCTTAACTCTTTGGCCAGGTACAGATGCAGATCCGCCCCTCCATTGCCTCTCATGTACACTCCCTTCTACACAATCGGTCAAGTCTCTTCTGAAGCCAGGGACGTTAAGAGTGATGAACATCACTTTGTGAAACAGATCATACAACAAGCAATTTATTTCTTCGAATAATAGACAGTTAGAAGGCAAGAAGCTCTTCAATCAATTAGCCAGCAGTTTCCAGCTGGAAAACTGGAACCTGACTTCATACAAAAAAGCTACTACATTTCAAGAGATGGTGACCTTGTCCACCTCCAAGGTGTGGGTACCCACTGTCCTTTTCTCCGCAGTTTCATTCCACCTAAAGCTTGGCAGCAGAGGAAGAGACCCAAACTTGTGTTCAAGTATCTACGCCCAAAGCTGCCTCAAGGCACAGCCAGAGTAGACAGCTGCCAAGAATGGCTGCCAGCAACTACTCCAGCCACAACAGCTTCTCTCCTTGTACACTGGTGAACAGGTTGGAGCTTGGCGAGCAGAATGTCCTTACTACACGCACCCTGAAAACCACAAAAGAATGCCTTCCCCATGGAGCCATCCCCCTATCCAGTTCCCATTCCATTTAGTACTTCCCTCTGATACAAGGTGGTGCCTTTCTCTCCCCTTTTTCAGCTGCCCAGCAGCTGGAGGGAAGTAACAGCAGGTGGCTAGAAGAATGCTGCTCATGGAGGGGATCCGGTTCTAGGACAGGAGCAGCAAAGGAAGAAAGTATGCCAGGAAAGAAAGCAAGGAGATGAAAGGGTGACTGACACCCACTTCAACACCTTCTTGAAATATTTTGCATCCCCCAAGTTCCTCCCAGAACAACCCTACACTCCGTCTTCTTCCCCTTTCATGTCACAAACACTACCCTCATTTCAAAATGGGATTTTGCCTGTATGACTCAGCCTTGGGCTGTGCCTCTCTCGGCTGAACTTCCTCACCTGAACACACACCTTCCATCTAGCAACAATATTCCTCCCACTCGAGACTACAGAGCAAAGGGTAGTACAGGGTGGCCCCTCCTGGATCTGTTGTCTCTGACTGCAGTTGCTTTTTAAAACTCAGCAGAACTCCAACCAATGAAAGGGCCCTGATTTTTTCTTCCTTATTAAAGACAACTCCTTTATAACAAACCAGTTAAAGCATGACCAAATCATGTCTGTGCAGATCAACTGAAAAATACCAATTGTTCTTTCTTTTATGGCATGCTCCTCTGCTTTTGTACATAGTCTGATGGAAATGATTCATGAATTTCTTCCGCAAGTGGGAAAACCTCTTTTCTCTTCCCTAACAAAAGATTTTTCTTCTTAAAAAAGATACTCTTCCTACTCAAAACAAGATGGGATATAAAAGTGCAGAATATGTCTTATTCCTGGGGGGTGTGAAAAGATGTCTTTTATTAGAACACACATCATCACTCATCTGAAACAATTTTCTCCTCTTGGAGATTTAGCAGTTTGCTCAATTTCAATTGATGATTCTCACTAAGGTTTTAACTTTTTTTTTTTTTTACTTGACTACGTATCTCTTGAGGTATGCTAAGGGTTTCTTATATTTGGAGAACAATTCTGTACTTCACCATTTACATTTTATTTAGTAAGCCAGCAACTGGTTAATTTTACTCTTAAATATTTCAGACAAAATCCCTCTACTACTTGTAAGTTGAAGGAAATCAGTCACTTGTCTCACTATCATTTCTCCTATTTTCCTTTTGAACTCTCACTCCACAGAGAGTGTCTGTGCTCCTCCTCTAATTTTAACTATCAGGCAAATGTTTCAGGTCAGTGTAATAGAGAAAGTGAAAAAAAAAAGTTCATAAAAATCTCTGCCAGGAAAAAACAACTTTTTTTAATGCAAAAATGTGACATTCTAAAACTGCCTGTAGTTCTGTGGCAGTTATCAGGCAAATTGCAGTGTTGTCTGAGGGCTAAGACACTGACATATCATCTCTTTGGGCATTATAATAAGGAACAATTGGAGGACAACATTAAAAAAAAAAAAGAATTCAACTAGTATGAAATATCAACAAGTAGGGAGATATCCTCTGGAATCCTTAGGAGATTGAGAGTTCATTTCCTTGGACTCTATCAACTACAAATATCAAAACAATATTGCAAGAGCAAAATTTTTAATGCTTAAAATCACTGACAGAAATATTGATATTTTTCAAGTACCAAGAATAAACCAAAGCATCCTCTAAATACTGATATGACTGAGAAACCACAGACAAGAACCGAGACTTCATCTGGCAATTCCAAAGAGAATAGTCTCAGCACAAGCGTACATGTGAACAGTGGCTCCTATCTCTCTCAGTTCATCAGAGTCTGGTTTCTGATAGCGAAGTGGAGAGGTGTTTACTTGCAAACCCAAACTGCCATATATTGTGTGTTTATGTATGTCAGAAAGACAGCAGATGCTATGAGGACTCTAATATATTTCTGAAATGAGAATTCCATTTACCTATGGTGTTACAAAAGCACTTGACCTAAAAGCAGATCCTTCACTGAAGGGTTGGGTTTTTTTCTCTGAACTGAAAATGCTGGAATTAACAGAACTATGATGTCATGACAAGAACAAATTATCATGATAATTTTGCCTAATCTGCAATAAATCTGCCAGATAATATATGTTTGGACCTTTCTATATTAAAAAAGTTCCTTAGGTTTTTTTTTTTTTTTTGATCTTTCCTTTGTCTCCTATGCTTATATTGTTATCATCTTTAGCATGGTTGTGCCAGGGACCAACTCAAGACGGTTGTGACCACATGAACGAATATTAGACAGCAGTGAAAAAATGGAGAACCAGATACACAAGATAATCAGTGCTGCGGCCTTTTAAAAGGTTTTGAGATTCATATAGCTAATAAGAATATCCTGCAGTATGTTGCAAAAATTTCAGTAAGTGTGGAAGGGATAGAAAGTCAACTGCCTCATGGCAGAAGCCAGTCTTCAGCTGAGATGGGAAAAACATCACATATGGCCACATGACTCCCTAATTGGGCACTGCAGGTTTTCTTACACTTTCCTTCACAGCAGCCAACACAGGGCATTGTCAGATAAAAGAGACACTAAGTAGGGCAGAGATCTGATTCAATTACATAATTTTCATCTGGATGGAGAGAGCCTAAATTTTGGGGATATCCACTTTTAATGCAGCAACCATTTTAATCACACAAGTAAAACAAATCCAGGTCAAAGCAGTGTGCGTTATTGCCTGTATTTCATGCTGAATCATCACAATGTCTTTCTAAAAAGAAGAAAAAGGAGAATTTTATGTTCCAATGTAACTTCAGTTCATCTCATTCCCTTTTTCATGATCTTGTATTACCATAGGAGCACAAAATGATGAAGTCATACTGCTGACCTGCCCTTTAACGGGACCTTAACTTTTACACTCCCTTGTGTTCAGCCATGCTAGAAAGAGGAAAGCTACTGTAATTTCTGTCATCTTTAACTCTGAAAGCCAGAGTTTACCTTGGTTCTATTTCATATTTTTCCTAACCTTCCCTTGTTCTCTATTCCCATCTTTCACCTCCTCTCCATTTCTATTTTCATCAGTCACTTTTCTTCTACATCACCTATACTTTTGTAAAGTCATCTCTTGCTCACACACTAATTTGCACCTTACGATTCCTCTCTTGATAGAGTCAAATGATTTAAAACAAACAAACAAAACCACCACAACAAACCACCAACTAGTAGCTTAATAATCCTTTTTCCAGCTTGTCTATGTAAAGGACTCTCAGAAAATTACTCTTCCTGCACTGCTCTCCGTAATCCACGCCAGACGGCAGTGTTAAACATAGCTGTTGCTAGGACAGTTTCAGCATGAGCTATTTACCAAGACAACATTTGTTGACTAACTTATGAAAGGTAGCTGGGGATGCTGGTTACCTTCTCTTTTTGCCCCTGCCTCTCAATACTCGAATAGCTTTCTTCCACTTAGCACAACTGATTCCTCTGCTCTACATATGTGCATATGTTATTTTTCCCCTGGTTAAATTGTTTCCATCCATTTCCTGCATTCCTGGATAAATTATGTAGCAAGGAGGAGACATTTGTGTATGGCACTGCTGTGGTGACACCATCCACCAATTAAAAAAGTGAGAAACCAGGACACTACTGAGATACAGTAAAAATACACATACAGGACCTGTTCAGGGAAAAAAGCAAAGCTAATCTTTGAATGGCAATCAATTTTAATCTATGAGCTGGTTTCCCAGCTACTACGATTCTCCAGTCTCAAATCTGTGTTCAGCAATGCCTGCAATGCCCTGTGTGAGAAAGAACTAGCTCTGAATCTCACTGAATAGGCTTAGTATCACTATTACCTGACAATAAATTTCAAAAGTTGACAACGAAAGATTATTAAGTCTTCATCACTCAAATTATCAAACAAGTGAAACTGAGTGGAGAGCATTGACAAGACATAGAAATGCTAAGGATTACAAGGGAGAGGATTTGCCTGATGTGAAGAAAATGATACAAATAAAGACAGTCCACATTACGCATTGTAGAACCCCATAATAATCAAGAATGTTATCAGTGTTATCTTAAAGATTCAAAAAACACAGTAATGCAGAAGTGCTTGCAGCTGTGTTAGGGCAAAACCACTTAAATTACGAAAAAATCCTAAAACATAATTAATCACATACAGTTATATTTATTCACCTTCAGTTTCAATCTTAATGATGTGAAGGAGCAATATCCTTAAAAGTGTTCCTTTTACACCCATTAGAATAATAGTCCTGACAAACTCGCTGTTACTGCAACAAGCTCATTGCCTTCATTCATAACACAACCACCTCTCCACACCTCTGTGGTGCTTCCAAAGGACCTTTGGGAACACGACAGTACCGACAACTGAGGTACTGAGACACCAGACAACTCTTGTGTGACTGTATTGGCAGTCTGTGACACACTCTGTCAAACAAGCCGTTTGTATTCAAGCCGCACATTGTATGAAAACAACTGGGAAAGCACAATACAAAAGAGTTACTTAAAACAACAAAACCCTTCACTGTGAACCTTAGATAAATGGCAATTTTAAGCAAGGTTGTATTTAATAATAGACATGTAAATGTGTCCACACATAAACAACAACAACAAAAAAAAGACTGGCTGGGTGTTATATAAAGCTGATGTAACTTGATCCTACAAGTACACAACCTGTGTGTAACACAGAGCATGACAATCACTCTCAAGGAAAAGTGGTTTCATACAGATTTTAAAAACAACCTTCAGAAGTGTTTTTTGTTAAATCAAACTTCATAAATTAGAATGAACAAAGAATAAAAATATGAGTAATAGAAGAATTCAGGTTTTTGAAACTAAACAACTTTTCAGCTGGGCAGAAAATCAAAACATACATTTGGAATTTTCACAAGCCATCAAGGAAATGACATGTGTCTATTCTTTATTTTGCCTCCTGTTCCTGTGCTATTTCTCTTAACACAAAGAAGCTCCTTCAGAAAAATACAGGAAAATAAAGTAATGCCTTACCTCTCTGAGGCAAAGCTGCAGGTAAAATGACAACTCTTAAGCAACAAAAGCTAATTCAGTTCAGTTACAGTGACTGAATTTGTGTTTCACACAGTATCAAATGTGAATCTAGTAAGAAGAGGACCTCCACAATACCTAGTGACTACTAAGTAACACCGATAAAGCTTCTAACACACACTAGGTATTTGAACAGAAGACGGATGGCTAAATATCTTCAATAACATTGTCCTCTATGGGACTTTTATGCCATTTTTTTTCCCTGTATGAACCAGAGTTTTCACTCTAAAAATCCTACCATCCTTGACGGATTCCAGCCACAGCACAGTATCATGTTCCAGATAAATACTCCCAAGAATAAAATTCACCTCAACACAGAAGGGATCTCATACCATGATTAAAAATATCCCTACATCAAAGGCTGAAAGAGTCTAAAAAGTCTTGTGAAGCTGCTTCACACTGCAAGGACAGGAATAAATTTCACCCCCCAAAATACAGTAATACATTACATTTCCATAAATGAAGCACAAGGGCTTTGTGTTGATGCTTTGTGTTGATCAGCCTCTCTCTGAGAGAAAGTTCAGTAGAACAGCAATACTGATGGTAAAATGGAGAATCTTGGATACAAAAGAATAAGCTGTACGGTATTTTCTCATCTTACTAATATTTCTCATTTTATATCTTCTCATCTGTCTAGCTGAAAGTTGAGCCTAATGATGCAGTTCACTGTAAAGGCATAAAGTTTATCTACTATACCAATATTTTTAAGGAGATACATGTATTATTTCACAAAACTAGGCTTTGTCATTGCTGGTGTTGTGCAGGAAGGCATTTGGCCAGCAAAACACCATGAAAAGCCTCATGTCCATGATAACATTGTATAACTTTGTAGTTAAAGAGTATGTAATTGGTAACAAGATAAATATGAAGGACGAATGATCATATCAACAATTACTATTATTTAAGACGGGGCTTAAGGAACATCTTTGAGGAACATCTCAAGATACCAGGGGAAAAAATTTTGTTCTTAATTACATTTCTGAACATTAAAGAAAAAAATAGTGCTGTTATTATCTTTCCAACAAGTTTAGCTGAACTTACATTAGAAACGAAAAAAAGTATTTTGCTTATTTCCAAACCAGAACTAGAAAGCAGGCCACTTCCACCTTTTCTGTGTTTGATTTTTCACACTGCAAATCAGATCCACAGATATAGCGGCAGGGTGGGGCACAGTAGCTCAGTGCTCTCATACTATTAGAGGAGATTGGGTCAAAGGGCTTCATCCAAGCCTGACTAATAGCCACAGATGATTTGTGGTGACAACACTGACATAAAAGGAATAGATATCAGAAAGGAGAAAAAAATAATCGCACACAGAGAAAGGGAACAGAAACTTATGCTATTGCTACAACATCTGAGAAAATGAAGCACAGTAGAAAAAAAATTCGACAAGCCTGATAAGTATTTCTCCCGACTTGCGCAGTTTCTTTAAACAGAACGTTTGTCACAACAGTTCACACCACGTATTTGTCAAACCCAGTTTCCCAGCAGAGGGCAAAATGCTACTTCTGTAGCTGCTGTTTAAGCTGCTTTAAGGGACACCAAAAAGACGATGAACAGCTGATGGTCCTGAAAGTAACAGCTCCCGGGGAGCGGGGCGGGCGCTGGATCGCGCCCAGCTCCCCTCCCGGACGCGGTGGAGACGGGAGGACGAAAGAAGAGGAAGAACAACCAGCTACCTTCCTCCTGGAAATGACAGCACGGCATCCGCTCCCCTCGTGCCCATAGCTGGTTTACCTCAGCTTGACAAAGTAAATACTACGCCCCTGTGTTTCATCATCTACATGCAGCATCCACAGCTTCTCGTAAGATTCTGTTCCATAGCAAAAGAGTTACTCATTTTGTTTTGGAGAAGGAAAAAAAAAATTATATCGCAAAAAGCAAATCTACAAGAAAAAGAGAAAATGTTTGCATATAACAAACAACACATTCAATATTAACAATTCTAAAATAGATGAGCACATGGAATACGCCATAAATAATTTAGACACCAGTGCCCTCATTAATGATTTGATACTGTCAGAATGCTGCTTATTCCATTTTTTCCCCCCCCTTCCACTCCCCAAAGTGGCTTCATATTTATAAGGCAAAATACATGCTTTGCACTTGCCTTACGAGAAAACATTGCCTGAAGGACTTCAATACTGCTGTGAAAATAGCCCTTAGAATCCCTGGATTTGCTAATTTCAGGACAACAGGATACATTTACAACACCTTATCACAGATGCAGTTCACTAGACAACATGAATAGAGATCGCTATATCCAATTAGTGAGTATCAAAGATAATAGAGTTAGATTTGCAGAAAATTTTCAAAGATGTTGTATCTTTGAGCAAAACTTATTAGGGCTCTATCAGCCGTTTGAACAGTTTTAATGAAGTTGAAGCTCAGCTAAATATGGAGTTATTTTACTCCATGATTAACTTTGAAGAATTTTATTTTTGAAGCCTTAACATCCTGTAATTAAAAAGAATCCTTAACACACTGCAATAATTCAGTATTCAGTAATTTATGTTCCAGGTTTGACTTCCAGAAATGGTCTTGATATATAGCCAAATGCTGTTAACCAATGGGTCCACTTTCATTTATTGCTACTAGCTTCTTTAATATTTTAAATCTCTCAAAGAAACCATATTCTCAGCTTCTCATTCAACACTACAGCGATACATTTGAAAAATGCCCTTCTTTTGGCAGCCAGCTCGTCTGCGGACATTGTTTGCTGCATGTTAACATTTACCTACAGCAGCACAAGTCAATTCAAATGCCAAGGTGCAGGCCCAGCCCAATAAAGGTATTTCCATGAAAAGATGACGCATTTCTAATTATTGACACTTGCAGCTATTTGAAGCTACTTTTTAACATCATATTAATTCCACACTCACTTGCTTAATTTGGGTCTCTCTTGAAATCACTCAGAACACATACTAAAGCTGGCAGTTTACCTGTAAGATTTTTTTTTTTTTTAAAGTCTCCTAGACACTAAGGAAAAACATTAATGCCACTGCTATTTTACCAACACTCTCCAAGAACAAAACTGTAACAACCACACAGATCACACCGATGTAGGATATGAAATAATGGATTTCGAATACAGAGCAGAACATATAGCTTGGCTAGATTTCACAAACCTTGTTTAAAATCACACTGTTTGGGAGGATTTAGTAGCTCAGGACTGAAATGACCTCTTAACACCACATGCTGTCAGCACACAACCTTTCATCATAGAATGAAAAGACTTAATACTACAATGTATATGGTATTTGAAAAACAGAATATCTTGCATCCCACTTCTAAGACAGTCCTCTTGCCTTCTTGGTTTTCTTCAGCTTCACTGCTACACATTATATTTAGAAGAACAAGGAATGGACAGATCACCTATAATACCAGAAATAATGCGCACTATAACTAATTACCTACAATCAAGAAAGTAAGAATTGCCATCCTTAACACCACAAATTATTTGCAACATATGGTTTTGAAGATTATATAGGCACTGTACATGGTCCTCTCAAGATTTATTCCTTTTAGAGCAAAACTTAGAAATTTCAAATGGGACAAGGATATATCGTATGCAAACCACCAAGATACAGCAAAGGAAGCAGTGGCACTTCTCAAACTTCTTAACAGAGAGCAAGGATTTCTCCCTGAAAATATCAACCGAAGATTCTGAGATGTCCCAGTGGCAACATGTGCAAAGACACCTATCAGCCTGGAACTGCAGCCTAAAACAGTTCTGGATAAAAATGATTGCTTTCCTATTTTTGGAACGGAAGGAATGCACAAAACCATTGATGTCAACTGAAGAGTTAATTTTGAAAAACATCTGCATTTTATTTTGCTTTGCAAAAAGTCTCCTTTCGATAGCATTCCTTGGCTTTAATCCATACCCAAAAGTCACTCAGCCTACTCTTATAATATCACAATAGTAGCTTAATGGAAGACCAGTGGGGCCCTTCTTCTGTGACTCTGGAATACTTGTATGCGTTTTCTTTCCGAGAGGGAAGCAACGAACAAAGAAAAAGCTTCGTGTCAGGCTTGGGCTAGTTTAGTGGTGGCAGCCATGCTGGGAGCTGAGAGGCACACATCCATCTCAGACCTCCCATCACCCTGACTTAGCATCACATTGCAGAGCTTGGGGGTGGTGGCAGTGTCCAGCCAGCTTACAGATCACTGGAAGCTGTTCTCCATCACTTGTTCCTTGCCAGTAGGACACCTGCAGGGGTCTGACTGAAGGGAAAGCAACATAGCTCTGTCTCTCTGGCAGCTCTATGACAGAACAGGAAATTAAGAGAAAAAGCTACTGGAAAGAAACAAGCCATACTAAGGAGGAACAAAAACATTTCAGAGATGTTTGCTATTTCCCTCTTCACTCTCTCTCACACACACACTCTCTCCCCTTACAGTCCCCGTTATTATAGTTATTATTATTGTTTTCAGCTCTCCTAACCCGTGGGGAGATATTTTGGGTAAAATGAGAGAAGTCTACATGAAATGCAAACTTCTGATGTAGACAAGAAATCATCTTCTTCCTTCCCCCCCAAATATTTGGCTTGACACTTCAAAGGCTTATTTCTCACATTCACAGCGATTCTTCTAAAAATACATCCATCTATATGCACATAGCGACTGCAACAAATCCACGGTCACACAGGACTTCACAGTCATTACATGCACACCAAATTGCAGCCCTACAGACCTCACCATACACCATGGGGAAGAAAGTGTAAACCTTCCACAAACACATCAGTTTCTGTTAATGAGCTAGAGAAAAATGTTAGCTGCAGTCTTCCTAGACACTGCTCCATGTTCCAATCTTTATCAGACAAGGCGGGCAGAGCTACTCCTTTCACTAGAGGACAGGGAGCATGGTTCAAATCATACCTTACATGGGCACAAGGTGGACAGAAAATTCTCTTTTTGTCTGCTGAATCAGGCATTTAAATAGGGAGCTACAGGAGAGAATTTACAGCATGTAACATTGTGGCTCTTTTTTGGATAGGGAAATTATTTTTAAAAGCAAAGATGCAAGTGTACTGTTTTCCACTCTACCCCTGATACAATTCTGCAGATCTCTTATTTTTGCAGGGCTTATACTTTACTGGTGTCTGGTACCAGCCCACACCCAAACCATACTATTAAGCCTTCCAAAATGAATAATAGATGAAAGGAGGTGCTGCTGAAAACAGTGACAAGCAACTCATCGAGAAAAGCAGTTTTTCCACAGTAAGAAAACTTCCTGCTCAAAACCACTAAGCCATACCTACCATCACATAGAGCATATTCTATTTACAGTACACCTATCTCGTTTTAATCACATCAGAAGAGTGTAAATTCTAGGAGTGAATCCTTTTATCTTTAAAGCCAAGAGATGTATCAAAAGTTAACAACACAGTATCAAAATATTTTCATCACATTTTGAGCTTCATCACAAAGATGTATTTATAGCATCAACGAGGAGGTGTTGTGCAGACTTTCTGAACCAACTTTTATAGAAGTGCCATACCTATGCAGTATTATTAAATGAAGTACATTCCTCATTATTTGAAAAACCTCAGTGAGTTCTCCTTTTAAAAAAATACCACTCAGGAATTTAGCTCTCATTCTAGCTTTTGAAAAACAAGTATTTGTAAAAGGATGGGATACTGCACTAAATGCAGTATGAGGTGTTCCCATTATTCTTTTTATTATAGCCCAATAAGCTTTTAAGATATTGGAAACAATAAA
This sequence comes from Eurypyga helias, assembly GCF_000690775.1. NCBI lineage: Eukaryota > Metazoa > Chordata > Aves > Eurypygiformes > Eurypygidae > Eurypyga > Eurypyga helias. The sequence goes on from NW_010225781.1 coordinate 42,719, forward strand.
AGGGTCTTGTGCAATCTCCACTTAAAAAACTCGGTGCGCAACAGCTACCTGCACATTCCAGCTAAATATAACCCTTAAGTATGTCAGGGGATGTATTTAATAAAGAATATAGTTTGTATTTGAATATATGCAAAAGGCCGCATTTCATATATTGATGTCGTTTCCTTATTAATATATACTTTAATGAGATAGGTTCTATCCTGTATCTAACAGTTTGCTGGCCATATTATCAGAGCCACTTGAGTACTTTTCAAAGCCCAGTGCATTCCTCCTTACATTACTGTAGAGTGCTCTTCCTGCTTTACAGAGACTGAAAATCACACAGATCACACCAATGCATCTGCTTGCCCAGATACTCTGGGAAAGCAAAGAGCTGGACTTGGATCACCCACCTTTCAACCTCAAGTTTATTCCTACTCTCTGCCCAGGTATGAGAATCTGTTCCCAAATGAGTCATTGTGGGATAAAGATCTTCAATACTGCAGGCTAAAGATTCTCAAGTCTCTGCAAGTGCCGGAGCATGGACACTGCTACGGGCAGAAAGAATCGATACAAGCACAATAATATTTTACAGTTTTCTTTTTCATGTAAACATTAATAAATACCAAATCCCAGCTCTGAAAGCATTCCTTCCCCTAAAGTAACTTCTCATGAAGAGGAAGAGGCATACACTCCAAGTGAGAGTCAGAGACAATGGCACAAAACAAACCCTTCCATTCCTGGCTCGAGACTTTTTTCAATGTCTACAAGGTTTACTGTTTCTTCCCTGAGGCAATGACTGGGACTGTGTTTTTCCAATCCCCCCTTCTGGCCATCCAGCCACATTTGTCATCTCTCTTGGCATCTCTTAGCTCCTTGGTGATATCTGCTAGCTGTTCCATCTTCATCTTTCAGCTGAAACAGACACACCTGTTAGCTCTGACTGACCTGATTGTGACAATTAATAAACATGACACACTTAATGTCCTGTTACTTTAACATTGAGAATTCCTGGGAAGGCACTGTCTTTAATCTAGGCTTTCATGATTGAAAGTTTCATCAGAAATTACACCAATCCTACTTTCAGGTACAATAATTTGTTTCCAGCTGATTCGCCATATATCCACATTTCTAACATCAATGACACACACTCCAGAAACTCTTCAAATAAAAGGAAATGGCCAATTCAGACACGTGACTGCACTGGTGAACTGAATTGCATTCTGATAGCTGTCCCCAACTAGCATGGTCAGAATACAGGAAAGTGTGCACTCCTTATATGAAGCTGCGTAGCATAGTTGCCGATTTTATGACAAGTTAACTCCTGCAACACATGGTGTAATGACTGTCATTGTAGTACACTATCTATCAAAAGAGAGATAAGGCAGCAAACCCTTTCTTCATCACGCTACCTGTCAGGACCAAGGGACAAGAGTGAGTGTCAGAGCAGAGTGAGAAAGAAAAGTTCCCTGCCTCCATTCCTTGGAGGCAACCTTGGGTTCTGATAATAGGATGTGATCTGTCAGGCCAACAGAAGTTGGTCACTTCAACAAACCAAACTCAAGACTGGGTAAGAAATAAAAACAATGGAAATAAAGAGCTGCATTATTTGTGCTGGCATTCCAGTAGGGATGAAACCGGAGTGTCCTCAGGACAACTGTGCTGTAGACGGTTTAAGGATTTATGATCATCTGCAAATTCAACATTATAGGGGAAATTCTGCCCTGTGCTGGGCATTTGGAACTGGTCCAACCTCTGCAAATCTCTGTGGAAGTTACAGAGAAGCGGACATAGTAGCAAAATAACAGTGTGGCAAAAAATCAGTTAGTGTGATAGATGTTCTCTGCTGCACAGTGATAACCTCTAGGAGGGCCCCAGCTCCTTCTGCAAGCTTGAGACCATATATGTAGTTAACACAGAAAAATGATGATGCTTATATCAGCTTCACGAACATTTAAAAGGTATCCATAACCTCTTCTGTGACTCTTGCACATGTACCCACCATTTACGTAAGATGCAAGTCTTCCTTTCTGTGCAATATCCTTTAGAGCACGGGATAAGTCACAGTTCCCCGAATCGCAGAAGAGTATTCTCTTTCCAGTTGAGCACGAGTGAAAATGCAGCAGGTGAAAATGGAGCACAGTCATTTTGCTGTTATTACCACATGGTTCCCTAAGCTGTAATTGAAAGGGGTGAATTTTCCACACACAGTGAGTGATGAGCTCTATTCACCCCTCCTCCTGAGGTTGAGAACTGGTAAAACTGTAGAGGCACGGTCTATTTGATCGGAAGTTACAAGAAAGAAAACATACTGCTAAAAATGCTAGAGATTAACAGATTTTCCTGAGATTTTTTTCTCAGTGTCTAGATGAGAGAATAAATTGCTAGGGCTTCACTGTCAGTTTATCTTGTCATCCAGACCCTCCAATTGAGATTACTTCTGTTCTTCACTACAGACCATCTGTTTCTCTATATAGAAAGGATGTACGCACACTGGGGTTCATTAGTGTACATCAAAAAAAAAACTTGCACAATAGCACCAATTAATTGCTGTTACTTTAAGCTCCAAGAGCGCAAAGTGGAGCTTAATGCCACACATACACACAGTAACAAAAAAAACACTTTCATCTATAATTTAGGGAAGTGGATGCAGCTCAGCAACAGTTAAAGACTAATCTCTTATGCTTTTTGTGCATTTACATAATTGATTTGCTAGATAATGCACTCTGCCTCCTTATTTAAATTAATTGCTGTTACTTTAAGCTCCAAGAGCGCAAAGTGGAGCTTAATGCCACACATACACACAGTAACAAAAAAAACACTTTCATCTATAATTTAGGGAAGTGGATGCAGCTCAGCAACAGTTAAAGACTAATCTCTTATGCTTTTTGTGCATTTACATAATTGATTTGCTAGATAATGCACTCTGCCTCCTTATTTAATAAACATGTTAATGATTTCAGACAATTACTCAAAACTGCCTACAAGTGTCTGCCTAAGAAACACAACAAAAAAATTAAAATGAAAATACACACCAAAAGGCACATCCTTCATATCACATTACACAAGATATTAAGTCAATATGTCACCCTGTCAACAGTCACTTGCTACCTGCTGTTATACATTTATTCAAACTCTCATGTATTAGCCAGGGCTAAGGCACTGACTAGACACCCATGTGGGCTAAAAAGAGCTTGAGAATAAAACTGGTGTGCTGTCAAAAGTCTGCATGTACGTGTGCGGGGAGGGGAGCTGTGAGACAGAAGGAAAGGAGGAGGGAAAGAAAATAATGCAGGGTAGGAAGAGAAGATGAGAGAAGACATCTCTGCCATGTAGTCTCCTTTGGGCTACAGGGGGAAAATTATGGAAAAACTAAGCTTGTTCTATTTTTCCCTCCACAGCTTGAAAAAGGCCCAGCAGACAAACATATCACTTTGAATCTTGTACAGTCAGCACACATTTTAGCCACTCTCCTGTTCGGTGTCAAGGCTCTAGAGAAACTGCTAATCGTAGGGCTGCGATTGGGGCCCACATCCCACCTGCCTGCTGTTCCAGCCTGCAGTGAAAGCCCCAGCACGCAGAGTTGCCACTAGAAGAGGCAGAGATGTTACTGCTAGCTACACCTGCACAGGGCAAGCTCCACAGGGTGGGTATTGTTAGGCCAAGATGCTCAGAGCTCCCCTTTCTTGCCCTGCCATTACAAGCTGCAGTAAGGATTTCTACAGACACGTTTCAAGGCAGCCCTGGCTGAACTGGAAAAAGCAGGAGGGGGAACAGAGGAAACACCAACTACCATAGTAGCTGGTATCACCATTACAACAGAAAATCTAATACTGCACTTAGAGCACATTCCAGCACACGCAGCTGCAGGTCTGATCTCCTACATGACATAAAGCCTTACACAGGAAAGGTCAATTTGCTTTTGGAAAACTGGCTAACAGGAGGCCCTGCATAAAGCCATCCACAAAGCTGTTTTCATGGCTTGCGCAGCAAAGAGATCCAAGAGGGTGCTACTTGTCCACCCTCCCAGCTGGAGGTTAAATTGCTCCAATAACAGCTGACAGCCAAGAAAGCAGAATAAGAGAAAAACTGTCAGTGTCCTTTATCTACAGTTCTTAATCATAACAGGTATTTTAAAAATAGCTATTCACTCCTCTCTGTGTTGGCCCAGCAATTCAGGGAGGGAAAGGAGGGAATCAATAAAAAAATATTATGCTAGACCACTGTTATCTTCATCCAAGCAAGGGTAATGGAAAAGTATCAGCAAGACGTTTCACTAACTTCAAGTTAAAAACAGGAATATAGGGTATGGCTCTGCAATAAAATAAACCCAGCATATTATGAAGAGAAAATGATAAATGGAATGGTTTTATTGCAGCACAGTCAAGAATTTGACCACTGTACAGCAGCAATAGCAATACTTCATACTTCCAAATTCACTACTTCTGTATTAAGGCACAGTACTTTAACTGTCTGCTCCATACCCACAGCCTGGACACAATACCAATCTTATAGGACTGTCTACTTATAAGATGGGAATTAAAATCATCTTGGCCATCTTTCCTAAAAACTGGGTGTAGTACCAAGTGTTTTGATCATCACTTCTATCTTGAAATTCCTTGCACTGAAGAAAACAGGCACAGCATCTTTTTACACTCCAGACCACAGCATACAAATACCACACTTTCAATATATACACTTTTAAACCCAGTGCTAAACTCATAGCTTAAGGAAACACGCCCACTGGTTATACTTAAGTTTCTATTGGTTTGACCTATCTCAGCATCATACCAGAATGCTGCATTTGACATACGATAACTGCTCTTGGACTGGCGAACTTTTCCACATACTGGAAATATTTTACAACCATCACTGATGGCATGAGGACTGAAAGGAAAAGTTTTCCTTAACTCCAGAGTCTGTAAAGTTTCCATAACCAGACTGAAGGTCGTTAATAAGTTCTGGCCATTTTATGAAACCAGCTGAATGGCAATGACATTACTGCTCTAAAAATAATTGCCACAAACTAAAAAACTCCAACTTTCTATCTCCGAGTTTCCGTTTGCTTTCCATTTCCAATGGATACAGAACAAGTCAGCACCACCATACTTTCAAACCCTAAACTCACATCCACTCACAGCAACAACAGCTTGGCTCATCGTCCTCCACAGGGATCTTAACAGTAACAGAAATCCCCCAGTTTCCATCACCCCCATCATCTGCTACCAATGTTCAGGTTGATTGCCAAGATTTAGTTTGCAACAACATTGTTCTCATTCTCCCAGACTTAGAGATACACATCGTCGCTGGCAGAGACACAAATGAAGTGTTTCAAGCAGGTCATAAGCACCTTGCCTACTAGACACCTAGGAAACATATGCAGTAGGGTGGGAAAAACAACCTCTTAATTGCTCTGTGCAGCTTCAGAGCGTAACCAATTTATTCAGAACAGCAGTGTAATTAAACTAAGTACTAATACAAATCCTTTAGATTTTTACTCCCAAAGTGGACTAAAGTACAATCATACTGTAATTGTTTACGTGAAGTGGGCACATAAACTAGCCAGAAGTACCACTTGGAATTTTCTGTAAATCCAGTTACTTTTTAAACTTTATTTACATTTAAAATAAGAATATATATGGAAATCATTAATTTAAGAAAGAAATCCCAGTCAACACCGCACCAGAAATTTGGTTACCCTACTTCTTCCATAGCTATCATATCCAAAGCTACAGTAGCATCTCCTAGAGCGCACTGTGGACAGGACGTTAAATACAAGAGAAAAACATGGTAAATGAGAAATTAATCAGATTATCTGTGAAGTTGGTTTCCATGTTCTCTCTTCCTCGAGGTACTGTATTCATTTTCCTGCACCTCTGATAGTATTCCTCAAAAAGCAGATTCAGGATGATGTCAAGGAAAAACTGTATCAGCTCTGTTAGTGAAATTCCAAAGTCAAGACTGCCTTGTAGTCAAAATAAAAGACAGACAGCAAGTGAATGCTTATAGCTCATGACTAATAAATACCACAACAAGTCATGAATTAATGTCTAGCAACTCCTGAATTTTACAGAATCATACACTGGTTTGGGTTGGAAGGGACCTTAAAGATCACCTGGTTCCAACCCCCCTGCCATGGGCAGGGACACCTTGCACTAGACCAGGTTGCTCAAAGCCTCATCCAGCCTGGCCTTGAACACTTCCAGGGATGGGGCATCCACAACATCTCTGGGCAACCTGTTCCAGTGCCTCACCACCCTCTCCATGAAGAATTTTTTCTTGACATCCAATCTAAATCTACCCCTTGTCCTGTCACTACAGGTCATTGTTAAAAGTCTCCCTCCCCTAACAGCTTCCTCGTATCCGCTTCAGGTACTGGAAGG
>NW_010225782.1:0-212 GCF_000690775.1 Eurypyga helias
GGATGTGGGTGCCCTGCGGGGGACTGGAGCTCCTCGGGCTGCGGCCGGAGGGATGGAGGGATGCGCCAGTGCCTGCGTGCAGGAGTGAGGCACTGAGCCCCAAGGGGGGGCAGGCGTGACGGGGCCTCTCCGGGGCAGGTGCGCATGGAGAACGTGACGGTGCTGGGCGAGGACGTCATCGTCAACGACGAGCTCTACCTCAACGGCGCCAA
>NW_010225782.1:233-601 GCF_000690775.1 Eurypyga helias
CCGAGTCGGTGCCGGAGCCGGGCATCATCATGTAGCAGCCCCCGACGGGCTCTACGCTCCCGGCTCTGCTGGCATTAAATATTTATATTTCCATCTACCACTGAGCGTCCTCCGAGCGTGGCCGGAGCGCTGGGTCGCTCACCAGGCTTCCCCTCCCCACACCTCAGGGTACCACGTAAGGAAGAATAATTTAATGCTGCGTTTCATGAAGTCAGCCCCGGGCAGGGGGCAAGTTAACAGCCCGAACGCCCAGCCCAGCCCCCCTGCCCTGCCCCGGGGTCTGCTGCGTGTCCCCAGAGTTGGGGTCCCCTCCCTGAGAACAGCCCAGGGGGGCAGGAGAGGCTGCTGCGGTGAGGGGGATGCTGGCC
>NW_010225783.1:0-213 GCF_000690775.1 Eurypyga helias
CGGCTTCATCATTGCAGACCCTAATTTGCAAAAAAATGGACAGAACCAGGGTCGGAGCGTGCCTCTCCCCGGATCAAGCAGCAGCTTCTTGAGAAGGATGACAGAAAGCAGATCCCTCTTCATTACGTCTTCATGGGGAGGCCGGGCAGCGCCAGCCCCACACAGCTTTCCGGCAACCGGACCCGGCAAGCAGCCACTCTGGACGGCTACAGG
>NW_010225783.1:404-607 GCF_000690775.1 Eurypyga helias
ACGATGGCCAAGGCTGCAGCTGGCTGGGGCCGGAGGTGTCTTTGCAGGGGGTGAAAGGGCTCGTTTGCCCCATGCAGGGGTGGAAAAGGGCTCATTTGCCCCATGCCCAGGGGAAAGGGCTTGTTTACCCCATGTATAGGGGGGAAAAGGACTCGTTTGCCCCACACACAGGGCAAAGGAGGGGGCAGCATGCCCTGGCCACC
>NW_010225784.1:0-15151 GCF_000690775.1 Eurypyga helias
TAGATATATATATATAAATAAAATAAAATGGTATCCTGTATCAACAAAGCATAGAACTCTTTTTAACCCTTATATTACTGTTCCTATAACTCTTTTAAAATTTTATTTTGAGTGTTACATTCTGCAATAATTTATCTGTGGTTTGTACCTATGATTAGAAATTTAGTTACAGGGTAAATAGATCAAATTTTAAAAATCCAACTACTGTAGCTGGAAGTTGTGAACCAAGTTTGTAAGACCTCTTCTTTTTTTTTTTTCTTTAATGTATTTATTTCCAGTTAGCTCTGTGAGTTGGAATTTGAAAAGTCAGAACATTAGGAATCTACAGTGTCTTATTCAGGAATTTCTCCCCTCCTTTCCTCACAAAGGAATTCCCACTGTGACTTATAAATAGAATTAGACTGCTTGTGTGCATGTATGTATTATATATACACACAAAAAATATGCATTGGGGGGGATGTATGTGTGATACGAATGTGTATATTGTATGTAGGTCATAGTTTTGTAAAGAGAGAAGTAGTTGAGAGGTGATGGAATGTATTGTAGAAATGTGATTATTTAGTAGGGGGTTGTTACGTCCTCACTGTTGTATAAATAACTGAAACTCTCTACTACATAATCTTCTGTTATAAGGCTAACTCTGATATCATGTCGATTTTACTGTTGTTTAAATTAGTTGCATTAAGCCCTGTTTAAAATGCCATGAAAATACCAAGCTCCCAAAGACAGCCTTTAAATAAAATGAAGGGGGAGGAGGAGAGATGGGAGAAATGAGTGATGTTTTTCAGGAGAAACTGAAATGGGAACGTTTGCATTTGGTGGGATGGGGAGGCATGGGAATTGCTGTGTCTTTGCAAATTAATATCCGAATCTCCTGTGGTCTGACTTGGAAAATGTTGTAAATCCGTGCACTTGTGTTTTCAAATTAGGTTGTAAGGGGCACTGTTATGGACTGATCTGCACTCTGTAAAAGGGTCTTGTCTTCAAAGTAGATTCGTTTCTTTCCTGAGCATCTTTACGTACATTAATTCTGCCCCAAAATTGCTGTTGTGGTATTGCAGAGCAAAATACACTTTAAGTCCAGGGGGTTTCACTTGTGCTGCGAAATTCTGAATTTGATTACGGCCACTTAACTTCTTTTTCATAATTGGAGAAGAAAGATTTCTTTATGGGAGTTCTTACTTGAAATTGTGAGAAATCAGAAACATTCTTTCAGATTGGCTTACTCTTCGTACTGTTCTATGTAGGCTGGACAAAATAACCTAATTGTTACTTATTCATACAGCATTGCTTTTGATGATGATGATCCCGGTGACTTTAAAAATCTGTTTAGAAAACCAGTTTCCAGTATTGCGCAGGCATTTGAATTTTTGAAGGTTTTTTTTTAAGCAGTTGCAAATCAAATCTTAATTTTCAAATTTATTTTGTTTATATCCCCCTCCCTATCAATATGTTGATACCCTGCCCAGGCATCCCTCCCTCTTCCCTCCTCCCCGTAATTTGTTTCTGGCACATATGCATACAAGTGAAAGGGCAGGGAGGTGGAAGTTGTCAGAGGCCTTTCCTTCTGCTTATTTGGTGGTAATGGGAGTTAGCAGCATAAATCTTTATGCCTTCATGGGGGAGAACAGGCCCGTTTTTGTGTATACCTGTACAGAGAGAGGTATCTGTATATGAGATGTTGGTAGCGCTTTGCTGAATGTGGACTTGCCCTCATGGTGTACAATAAATACGTATGAATGCAGTTAATCTAAATCTATATATACATGCATACAGATGTACAGATGGAATATGCGTTGTATCACACACGTGTACGTTAGTTGTACCATGAGTAAGTGTGTGAACTAAAGAGAGAGACTGTCCACCTAACATACGTGTAACAGGTAAGCACTTGTGCCAAACAAGGTGGTTTTAATCCTTCTGAGGGCTTTGGAGGAGGTCAGTGACTGATCTGAGGTTGGTCACTGTTGAGTTGCGTTACCTCAGCCCTCGCAATGGAGTTCCCTTGGTATGGTTCTGCTTTTGTTTATTCTATATTAATAACTCGTTCAGGCCTCTTGCAATGCCGACCTCTTCTGCTTCTCTGCTCCGTTGCTTCCATTCCAGCTCTTCCTTGTCCCCGCATCTCTACAGTTTTCTCTTGCTAGCAGCAATCAGCTTTAATGGCCCAATCCAGCTCTGCTTATTCCTTAGGAAAATTCTCTTGGTGACTGTAGTGGCAGCTGAATTGGGCCCTGAGCACTTGCTTGAACTCACCCAGAATTTCCCAGCTATTCAATCGTGCTTGAGTAGGACTGTGGTTGATTTGCAGATGAACACAAACTTCTCTTAGAACTGGATGCAAAGCTTCCTAGCATGTTGAAAGGTTAACCCAGCATCGTATTCTAGAGGAAGATGTTCAGAATGAGAAAAATACACCCGGTGAACTATCCGCAAATTTCAGCCCCAGGGAGAAAAAGGGTGCTTCCCGTAATGCAGGCGGTAAGCAGAAGGTCTGAGCAGTGGGGTTGTCATCAAACAGATCAAGAGAAACACAGCTCGTTAGGTGTGCAGAGTTGACCGTTAACATGCTAGCACTTTGCATCTAATTGTGTATTGAACGATCTTGCTTATGCAAGTAAATTGTGGTTTTAAGTATTTTATTTTCTGTTTTCTGGCTAAATGGAGCTTCTATGTCCTTTTAGCAGAAAGCAGCTGTCAGAAACATGCTCAGTCACATTTAAGCATTATTGAAACTCCTGGCTAACTTAGGCTTCAGTTTCAATGGCAAATTCTGCTCCAGTTGAGTCATCGAGCTGTACTGCATTCAACGTTTTCAGTGTGGATATGGCACGGTTTTTCTTGGCCACAATTCAGCCACTGAATTTTGTCTTCCTTGCATTTCTATTAGGAAAAGGTAACTGGTATACCATCTGAGCTTTCATGCAATCATACACGACAATTTCTATAATACATATGTTTGGGCGTGTGTATGGGTATGTCTGTGTACTGTGTGTGTATAATACATGTTTATACGCACACATATATTACGCTGTTTCAGTTTATGTATGTGGAGAACGTACCTGTTGGTTCTCTCCTGATAGTATACTCATGCATACGTATATTAAATATGTATATAGAGTGTAGATGTCCTGCATATACATGTGTATATGTTCTGAACCTTGGTTGGCAATTTTTTCCCCTCTTTTTGCAAATTGCTGTCCCTTATGACATATTTTCACAGAAGCTGCATTATATAGAAGAAATGGAGAAATGTGTTATCAAAGTTTTATTTTAAAAAGGAGACTCTTAATTATCTAAAGCCATTTGTAATTGTCTTTTGAATTTTTACTAGAAGCGTTGTTATTTAAAAAAAAAAAGAAAAAACCAAGAAAAAAGAAAACAAAAAACCAAAAGCAAGCAGACAAGCCCTTACTCCTACCATCACTTAGATGGACATAAGAAAGAAATGAAAACACAAGTTTCTAAGTACTTATTTCCTTCAGGGGTTTCTGAGGCATACTATAATCACATTCTGCCCCATCCCTGCTTTTGTCCAATTATAATTAATGATTCATGGTTTCTTTGGCACAGCTTTTTTCCCCTCATTACTTTACTTTTGTAAATCCTTGTTCACCTCCTACATTCTATAGTACTGATATCACTAAGGAGATTTCATGTCCTTCTGTCCTTTTCAGGAGAAATACCAATGCATCCCTATTGTGTTAATTTTAACATACTTTGTGGAGGATGGATGTTTTTGTTGAAGATGCCTGTAACAAGTCTAACTTATTTAATGTGAGAAGCCTTCATTGGAATCTGTTGTTTGTTTCCAACGAGTTTCTGCAACTGTTTTTTCACCAAGATATTAAATAATTCCCTTCTTATTTGATGCCTGAGGTTTTAAGGTTTGGGTTTATTGTTGTGGGTTTGGGTTTTGGAGGTTTTTTTTCCCCTCCAATTCCCCAAGATGTTTATCTGCAAGCGGAGCAAACCAGATGTCAGAATCTCAACCAATATCCTTTTTGCAGTTAAGGGTAAATACCTTTATCCTAGATTTAATAAAAGAGAAGGTGGCAAATGGACAATCCAAAGTGCTTAGAGGGATTGCTCACCCTTAAGGCTGTCTCAGAGAAGTTTGTATTTGGTGTCATTTTAAAGGTAGCTTGATCACGCTTTGATATCAGAAACAGCCTTGTAACGAAGAGCCTCGTACAGTTGTTTGGCCACTAGAGTTAAAAATGTACACAAGTTGCAGTGGGAAAGCAAAGGTGAGGCAGTGTATTTTGAACCAGTGAATTGTAGCTTGCAAACGTACCTGATTTTGAAGTAACTGCATGGTAGCAAGGATTAGCAGTCTCTTACACCCTTTCCTTCTTCCCTCTCATCCCCGACACGTGTTCAGCATACTGTACATTGGGAAAAATAAACAACTTACTCCAGCAAAGCTAAATCCACTTAATGACTGCTTAAAGGGAACATACAAACCTGCATTGCTGCACCCCGTCTCATGGTATTAGCTGGAAGACTAGCTAATACGCACAAAAAGCCCAGTCCAGGTTGCTTCTGCGGGCGTGTCGCTTTCGGAGAGTGTGGTGCATGGGGATGCCTGAGAAGAAGGGTCGCTTCCCACAGGGCCCCCGGCAGCGATAACTCACACTACTGCCTGTAGTGCTGGAGGCTCTTGGACAGCCTTCCAGGGGTGGGTAGGAGAGCTCGCGTTTGTACTTTCCCTTTAAATAGGAAAGGTTGGCTCACATGTTCCTCATACTTCTCAATGAATGTACTGTATTACCATTTAAAAAAAAAAAATTCAATGAGATGATAATAGATTGGTCTCCTTTTGTTATCTGGTCCTTGTTTAATTTGTTTAAGGGTTTTTGTATACAAAAGTTTACATTTTTATGTATATTTTTCTTGTGTAAAAACTGATGTAATATGTGTATAAAACACTGTATGTATTATCTGTATATAGTGTGACAAAATGATTTTCTTTCTTTCTTTTGGATGTATTAATAAATCTTGCTGTGAAGTAGCCCTGTTTACTATGATGAAACCCTCTTCTTCAAGCCATTTTGCCAAGTCTAAGATGTATGAATATTGGCCAGGCTGAAATCTAATCCATAAAGTGTTTTGTTGGGTTTTTTTAAAACATATCCTAAGTACAGTTATTAAACTGTCCTTTGCCTAGATAGCTGTAGAGTCTGATTCTGCCCTTGCTTATTCTTTATTGCTTTCTAACAACATTAGCTAATTAGTTTTGCAAACAAACTGAGGTCTCCAATCTCAGTCCTGATTCCAATTATAGTGCTTTCTAGCTCTGGATCACTGGCCCGGAGACTGGATCCTCATCTTGTTTTCTGTACTGAGTTGCAGAACTGCACTTGAAATATAATTTAAGGGGTGTAGGATAGAATTTTGTCTTATATGTTGCTCTGTTTTCTGAGATTTAAAAAATACATACGTGCTTCAGAAAAAAACAATGGTAAGTTGAAGTTTGCCGTTATTTTGAGGATTAGCATGTGGATGAGAAGTGCTGGTGGCTGAGGTGCCACGGGGCTCTGGTCAGCGCTCTCTCGGGCAGGATTGCGAGGCCAGCGCATGCATGCGGTGAGTACCTGGATCAGTCAGACGCTGGGAATCGCCACTGCCGAGTTTGGACTCAGCCAGCTACGCGCTGGGGAAGAGCTGCAGTTCTGCCATGCTGCTGCGGCTGCTGCGAACTAGACTGTCTTGGCTGGCACTAGTCTTCCAGTGCTGGGTCGTCTCTCTGCGCGTGGCTTTTCCGCAGTCGCTGGGAGGATGTCCTCCCTTTAGACAGAGCTACGCCTTGGCCACTTCGCAGTAAGTAGATGGCTGCTTTATCTTCCGCTCTCCGTTTGTTTTGTGAAGTCTTTCCCTTTGCTTTCTGACACGAGGGTGTGTGCTTCAACTGCTGTTTGCTTTGCTAGTCTCCACCTCCAATGTGCTCGAGGTGGTGACTTGCAAGGAAAAAGCAGTCATGTCCTAGGTGAGACCGTCATCCAGCTTCTGTTCTTCATAAGCAGTCTCGCTTAACGCTGCTCTGATCATCAGAATAACTATCAGCAGAGACTGATGAGAAGGGGATTCAGTAATTTGACTTTTTAATGAACAGTGGCTCAGCCATTCTAGACAGTGTAATTAAAACAGCATTTCGCAGTGCCCGATTGCAATTCAGGCTGAGGGGTAAGCCGTGTCAGTGAATGATGTAGTCTTCCATGCTAACGTACGCTGCAAAGGGTCCGTGGCAAAGGATGAAACTGGTTTGTGCTTTAATACCTTGCCTTCCTGCGAGACGGGAGTATGCTGAAAGTGCTACATCCAGACGTTTGTCAGGACAGAGCGATGACAGAAAAAATCAGACACGTAGTAAACAAAAGGAGAGTGCAGCAGCCTAAGTTCAGTGCAGTATGGCTGGAGAAAATCTACCCCAAGCTTGTCTGTCCATAATTTTCAAGGTTATGGGCCTGAGGCATTTAGACAGCAAAGGGGTAATAGCGACGCGGCAGTGGTAAGTAAGTGCATGAGGACATTGCAAAGCTCATCCTTCAGGATGCTCCTATCTCGAGTCGCAAAGTCAAAATGGCCAAAAGATGGAAGAATTGATTCTTATGGAGAAAATAGTGGTTTCAAATCTGGCTTTTAGTGAAATTAAGTTCCTATGTGGTTTAAGGTTTGAGGTCTAGCAATGAGGCGTAAGAAGGAGGATGTTAGGAAAATGGGAACTCCTCCCTGGGGATGGCTCCCTGTCACAAGTAGAAGTCCCTTGTCTGGTCCCAAGCTGGGTGTTCTCCAGCATGGGCTTGAGGAGGGATGTGCTGAGACTCCTCTGCTGACTAAGGCAGGACCAATTGAAGCTCCTGGGGTATTTTTCCAGCATTTCCATGAACAAAGAAATGCTGCTTTTAAAATATGATTGCATGGCTCTCAGTCTGAAACTTTACAAAAACAACCAGTCATTGTTCTAGTGCCGCATTTTGAAACACAAATAGGTTTTGTTTGAAGTATCCATTCAGGAAGAATGTGGTACATCTTTCTTTGTATTTTGACAGCCCTCTCGAGCTCCAACAGTAGCCTTTAATAGTTGGCAATTATTTTCTCAGGGAAGCTCATTTAGTTTGTACTTGAAAAGCAGGTGACATTTAGTTACAAGAGCAAGTGTTGCTCTCATTCGGTGAAGCAATTGGAAGGAGAAACCTTTATTAAATTTGGGATCTGGCTTCCTGCAGAGGCGAAAACAACACCTCTCTCCCTGCACAGTCACGGGCAGTTGTCCTGTCTGCAGGAAGTAATGGGGGCATCTTCCACACTCCCCCCTGGAGCCTACACCCCAGCGCAGGGCTGGTGCTCTGCAGCTGTCAGGTCTGAACTGGAGATGCAGGATGCTTGGTTTAAGGGGTGAAGAGGTGATTTCTGTATTTACTGGCGTGAGGTTCAGCCCAGGAATGACTGCCTTGTTTTACCGCTATTGCTAATTTATGATGTGTGGAAGGTGCCAACAAAGAGACTTGGTACCACTGAATCTGGTAAGCAAATTGAAGTGTTGTGCTAAAAATGTCCCTGAAAGCAAAGTAGCTTTGATATTCAGATGCTTTCTTGTGAATCTGTAGGCAAACAGCGGTACAAACTTTCTGTACCTTCATCCACTAACTCCTTAGACAGATGTCCTTAGGACCAAGAGCCTTGAGTGTCCTGTTCCCCCCTCACCTCCTGCTTGCAATGGCTGACATAGCCACCAGTGTGAAGGAGACCCCTGTACCATGAACTCAGCCTGGCTCTGATGGCTGTTTCTGCTCAGCTTGTGCACTAGCTTCAGGTTCTTGCCTGTTTAAATTTAAAATTTAAAGCCGTTGCTTTCATGCTGTGTAACTCTTGGTGGAAGAAACCCCCTGTAGCCAGCCAGCAACTGTCCCAGGGAGCTCTTGCAAATCTGATCCATGGGACCTTCTACTGTGATGCCCGTCAGGTAGCTGCTGCTGGTTAGGCTGATGATGCAGGTGTAAGTGCTGTCACTCTGAACAGTGTTTTCTCACAGCTCCCTTGTGTTCTGCCAGCCCACGTTTCCTGGGAGAGTGTCATGGACATCAGCCACTTCCAGCAACCCCACTACAGTCATGTTGGATGCAGCAGTGGCTCTTTGGAGCAGGAGAGAAAGCGTTGGGATGAGAGAGAGTGAAGGAGTCAAGTGGGTCTTCCCAGCTGCAGACCAGTGCTGAGACCCCAGGAGGGCAGGAAGGCTTACAAGGAGCACAGCTGGCATCTGATGTGGCACCACCCTGCCTCTACAGTCCCTCATCAGAGCATCTGTGTGGTAAGTGGTACAACAGGGTATGGTTTGTGCTAAAAAGAACTTCATAGATGAAAAAACATCTTGGTTTCTCCTGGGTTTTCATTGTGTTGGAGCATTTCTCTTCAAGCTGTGGCTTGCTTTCACCGAAGCTTTGCATGTGCTGAGAGTGGCAGCACTCATGAAGAACTGCATTGGTCCCAAACTCCAGCTAAAGGGGCAGCCACAACCCTGCCTCTCACCCAGCTAGTGCCAGAGCATCAGCAAGAACAGAGAGGCTGATTTATGTCTGATTTGGGCTGATACTCTGTCAAAGTTTGATTTTTGAGCTGTGAAGCTCAGTTACTGACACAGCATCAGAGTTGGTCCGTGCTTGTCCCAGTGGAATTTGTGCGGATCTGGACCCTGGAAGCATTCACAGACACTTCCCAAAGTGACTCTTGTCACCATTTCTAAATGGGGTATGTGGTACCTGATTACAGTTTCCATGTCTCTCCATGGCTGTGATCCTTCCCGGTGCTTGGGGGAGCTTCATGAGTCTGGGGGCCTTGAAGTTCTTATTGTAAGTTTTGGGCAGGTCTTCAAAATAATGCCATTTTCTAATGAAAAATGTTATTTGCCATCACCCTCTTAGGATGAACCCAACTGGGCTGGGAATGGAGGTCTAAGGGATGATTCTTTAAGTGGCTAGAAGCATAAGAATGGGTTAAATCCAAGACACAGGAGGCGTATGGGGTTCTTCTGTGCACATTCCAGCTGCCTGTTGGTGCACATATTTAAACTTGCTGCCTGAATTAAGAGATGTGTATTTGCATCAGCAGAGGATACCTCCTCTGTGTGTAGTCTTCTATAATTTGTGCTCTCAGCAATTTGCATGCATTTACTATGGCTGCTTTAGTAAAGAGCTTTTCCAGTCCAGCTGAGTGTTCAAAGTCAGTAAAGCCACTTGACTTGTATCTGAGAGCACTTGGTTCTTGGTTTTATTTTTTTCCCCCCTAACCAGTTTAATGCCTTCTTTAATCCTGCAGAATTTAATTTTTCTGTTAACCGGCATTTTCTCAGTGGAGCCAGACAGTTTGCTCTGTTATTAATCTCAATTTTTTCCTGCTCTCCCTTGGGTCTTACTGTCTAATATAGCCTTCGGTTTTGGTTGTGGGTTTGGGGTTTTTTTTCTTTTCCTCCTCTTTTTTTTTTTTTTTCCCCCAGTGTTTTGCCCGTTCCATACAATGTTTTTGTCTCGTCATCTCCATCTCCTTTCCCCTCAGACTGCAACTAAAATTGTTGCTGAAGAGATTCTGGTAAGCAAAATTAGATTCCTGGAACGCAGATTTGTTCCTTGTCAGACCTCATCCTCCTCAGTTGGCTCCTTTATCTTTACCAGCCCTGCCCAGGTACAAGGCCTTGCTTGGGCAGAGCTACTCCTAGTACCCCTAGTCAAGAAATTAGAATCAGTCAAGGTCTTGAAGAAATATGTATGTTGTCTGAGTAGGCCCTTTCAAAGACAATGGAGATGAGGATCTTAGCAAATAATCTCTCTCAGAAAAATCCAGCAAAGCTGCTGTGGTATTTTGCATGCCCTGCAAAGCCTGCAGCAAATTTCCTGTGATGACACCCCAAACAGATGATACCTTTATTAGACACAGTTTCCCATTAAAAATGCTTAAAAGGCTAGCGCTCCTGCTGGTACGGGTTCCCAGTTTGCGGTGATGTTGGCTGTGCTCCGGAGAGCGGTGTTTGGGGTCTCTCTCCCCGCTTTCGGGCAGCCTTTGCCCACAGGCCGCACTGCTGCCACCTGCCTTTGCCAGGTGACAGCGGGGCTGGTGGGTGGCAGCTTAACTCTCCTCCTTCAGACAGAATACTCACAGGCACTCCTTTCCCTCATTTCCCCCCTGTAACACGGGATATTTATCTGCAAGCTTTCTGCCTGTCTCTTCCTGGATTTTACAACTGGTGCTCTTAACCAGTGTCAGAATCTGTCTGGCTGCTCTAAGCTGAGCCTGTAAGAGACAGTGCACGAATCTTCCAGTGGCCCTAAATACAATCTAAACTGTACAGAAAATGTCTTTTCCAGCAGAAAAGGGCAAGTGACTCAATGTGACTGAATCTGTTCAGCATCAGTGGGTGACACAAAAAGACACTGTCCTTAATATTTCAGGTCTGGTGCCTGCACGCATTTTGGAAGCCCATCTCAGCCCACCCAGCCCACATCGCTCTCCCTGTCCTATATGGGCAGCCACACTGGTGTGAGACTCTCTGGCTGGAAAACTGGCCAGTTTTAAACCTCCTGTCTCTTCCAGGTTACTCTCTGGTCCTGTAATTGAAACACAGACTGTGGTGCATGATTCTTAATTATATCCAAACCATAAAAGAAAATCTTTTTTTTACTTTTGGTCATCTCTAATGCCATAAAAATAAATCCACTCATTCACATAATTCATAATTCAGCCTTGTTTTCCCTCTGCTTCCTGTTTTTCCACCAGCTGTTTGGGACATGATTTGCAGTGGAAGGTGTTTGATGGAAGGGATACACTGATGAGAGCAAACGGCTTCAACCTCTTGCTCTCAAGAGTATTAAGTTTTATGGCTTTCCCAGTGCTATAAGACCAGCACATCCTATTTTATTTTTTATTTTGGACATCATTATGTTTATTTTTCTTGCAAGGTTTTATACCAAGATAAGAATTCTCAGAGGTTTTTGTTTACTCTGGGAAAATGGCTTGGCAAAGGAAAGCATTACTGTGCAAGGCTTGCATTGTAAAATTGGTTTATGGCTGTAATTTTTATGTGAAAGATGCCAGACTGTTAGCAATTGAGAATTAAGTTTTCTACTTCTGTTTTTGAATAGGTAATTTGCTAATTATTTACCTAGGAATCGTTCCTTGATAATGGCCTGAGTCCATGGCATTCTTATAATAATCCTGCCATCGTGATCTATGCAGGAGAGAAACACCGTTGCCAGGGTAGTAGTGGAGAAGGAAGGCATCGGCGAGAGGGGGGCAGTGGTCTGAGAGCTGCCCTGCTCTCCTCTGCCATTGCCCCGGCTGCCTTGCTGGTGGATGCACGTGGCATGCAGCGGTCAGCAGAGACCCATTTTCCCAAAGGATGCAAGCTAGCCTTAATGCTTTTAACCACAAAGGTCTGCCTGCCCCAGCTGCAGGGTGGATGCCTCCTGTGTTGATCTCCGGGTGAAAGCGGTCTGCGGGCACCCACGCCGATGTGCAATGGTGGAAGAGCATTGCCATTGCAGATTCAAGTGTGGCTGAGGCAGGACTGTAGTATATTCTTGCTTGAGATTCAGGCTATTTTCTGCAACCCAAAACTGGGACCCTCAAACCAAGGTTTTGAATCGTTTTAACTTTATTTTTGTAGTCTGTGTTGAGCCTCAGACAGCACCACAACACAACAGATGCCTGTCCAACTCACTCCCTGATGTCCAGACCTCCCTGTTGGATCAGAAAGTGTCAAACCAGAGGTTTGATTTTTCTTTTTTTCATCAACAATGAAAACTTCCTGGCAGTATGACACAGCTCATCTGTTTATTCCCCCCAGGTCTGAACTACACCCAAGCGGAGCCAGGTCCTCCAGACACTACCCCTCACCTGTGCCAGGCTGGCAGGGCTGTTTGAAGGGACCTTGGTCTGAAGTGTTGTCCCCATCAAGCGTATGGGAACTGCTGAACATGGTGTCAGGTCCTGGGAAGGAGCAAGCAGTGAGAACCCAGGCAAACGGCCAGGGCAGGGCAAAGGTGCTGCAGCTTGCAGCAGAGGGGGAATTGACCTACCTGGTTCATCGGCTTTAGTTTTGCATTCCTGTTTTTATATTGTTGCCCAAACTTTGTAAGGAGCAACAGGCCATTGTAAGAGATTTTTGTAATATAGGTATTGCCTGAGTTTTTAATAATGAACCTGAAGTTGTTCCTGTCCTGTGCTGGGTTTATTCCAGAGTGGCTATGCTGGGTCTGCTGGCAAGTGCCCGGCAGAAATGACAGCAAAAACCTGTGAACTGTGGGGCTGGAGCTGTGCAGGGAGGTACTGAGGAGCAGGATGGGGCTCTCAGTTCCGATTGTTCTTTTCAAACCCAGAAATTACATCCGGCAGCATGTGGTATAGTCTGTGCAGCGGCTCACATGTGCAGAACCGATGCTTCTCAAACAGCGTGAGATAAGGGAAAGCGTGGGGAGGTGGAATATCTTTATTACTTTTTTCAAGGGGAGATTCTCTTTCACTTTTCATTTCCTCTTGCGTTTCCTTTCTGTATTTGTGCTTTAACATTAGGTTTGATTCTGTCTTGATAGCATTCATGTGAAGGCTTACATATTTCATCAGGATTGTCTCTTTTGTTTTCAGGGCTGAAAGTCGCAAACAATATGAAGCAGTCACAGCCGTGTACACATCTGGTGTCCTTTTGCTCTCTCCAAACAGGCACTTTCCTTTATTCCTATTCACCCTCATTACTTAATTTCCTAAAGAGGCCACAGCTCTTTAATGCCTGAGTGACGTATGTCAAAATGTCTCACTAGGCTCTTCCACTATGTGATAATTCAGTGTATCCTGTTTCCAGAGCGGTGGAAATACATTTCCTTCACTTTAGCTCATTACTCTTTAGGAAATTGCTTTTCTTCAATTATCGTGACAACCTGGATTTTGACAGCTCCAGACTCGCTGGGTGAAGCTCCTGCAGTCTTTGCAAACACTCCTTGAGACTTCTCGGTCTGTCATCTATCATGTCCTTCCTAGAGAGAACCTTTTATTTGGGATATTTCTTACCTCTACCAATGGAGGCTGGGTGTCAGGACACGATTTACAATGCTGAACCTGAAGGTTTACAAAAAAACTGTTTTACTGTACTCTGTCTGAGAAGGAAGTGCACTGTTTTGCAGGCTCAGGGAGGTCTTCATAGGTGAACTTGTATTACCCATTCCTGTGCTAATGTAACATTTATGGCCAAGTTTTATAAAATGCGCCATCACTTGCGTTGTCTGGAACAGGATCTTAAAGCAAGCATTAGCAAAGATAAACTACAGGGAGCACTCCTCAGCACTTTCTAATCCAAGAGCCACTTAACCTATCCGGAGGAAAAAACACAGATTATCTTGCAGGGAGCTGTCACAAGAGCTTTCACTTACAACCAAAACCAGATGAGCCCAAACTTTGATGGTCTGAACGTGTCTCTCCTTTCTTTGCCACACTGTTGCTTGTTCTCTGTTGCTGGTTCACTGAGCTTGTTGCGGAGCCCCCACCCCGGGGGCAGCTGGGGGAGCTGGCGTGGCCCTTGCTGTGCTGGTTTGCCCAGTAACTCCTGAAGCTTCTTGCTGGTCCTTCCCCCGTGCTTTGCAGTGTCCCCTGGTGTTGTGCCAGCAGGCTCAGGTCCAGGGGGAGAGTGGCCCTGGGCTGGGACGCCACCAGGTGTGTGACACGTCTCATGGCTAAACCGGAAATGTCCTGTGCTCCTGCACGTGCTTCTTTCTGCTGCAGGCTGCTAATAGCACCTTCCTAACTCTCGGGGCTATCTTCAAGAGAAAGCATGTGACTGTGAGGAGTTCTCATGCCACATGAGGCAGGAGCCACCACAGATGGAAATCTAGACCAGTTCATAAGAAGAAACCACTACACCAACAAAAGGAACTATACTTAATGGGAATCTTGCGTTTGAATCCTACACCTTAGTAAGCCCTTTTTTTTTTTCTTCTTTTTCTTCAAAACTACTTGTTCATAAGAAGAAACCACTACACCAACAAAAGGAACTATTTATACTTAATGGGAATCTTGCATTTGAATCCTACACCTTAGTAAGCCCTTTTTTTTTTCTTTTTCTTCAAAACTACTTCACAGGCATGAAGGTCATAACTGAAAACTGTCCCACCTCTCCTAGGGGCTGCCCTGACCTGTCAGGTGTCCGTCTGCTGCAGAAATTCCCTTTGCAAGCAGAATGATTCTCCTTGGTTTGGTTTCCCTCAATTCAGTCCGTGTCTCCCCCCAGCCTCTTTCAGGAGGCTCCCATCTCTTCCCTTTCACCATACCATGCCAAGAATTACACATTTTGTGGGAGCTTCCCCTTCTTTAAACAGCCCTTCACTGTCAACACTGGGTAAGATGCATTTATTTGCTGGAGACCTGCAGATACACATTGACATTACTCCCTCCCTAGCCACTGCTCTGAACATGTATCTCATTTTCAGGTGTAATGAACCTCTCTAAGCTGCTCCTTGTCTCATCTTCGACTCTGAACATTTTTTGACAATTTCCCGTGACAGCCTGATGGGAAAGAAGCTTTACTAGATGAGCATACTGCTTGCTGATTGTTTTTTTCCTCTTTTGTGATGAAAATGTGGGTGTTTATCACCTGGGCTCTCCTTCAGGAGAGAAGACAGACTGGCTGGTGGCAGCTTCAGCATTAACAGGATGTCAGGTAAGAGGGTCTCCTGGTCCTTTTAGGGACACAGCAAGTGGCACCAGCTGCTCTGTCCTGCTGGTGTGGCTTCTCCAGCATGCCTTGGTTTAGTCCTGGGTTTCTTAGCTGGTTTTGTCACTGCTCTTACGGCAGCCTCAAACTTGCAGGTGTGCTTTCCTGTTGACAACTCCTTCGCTTGCAGTTAAAACCAGACACCAAACTGTGGGGAAAATTAATGGCACCTGCAACTTACGTGCACTTAAATACGGAGCTGCTTCATTTGCAAGTACAATCAGGTAGTTTGGTATCTGAGGCCTGTGCCTTATGCATCTGCAGATGCCAAGCATGTAAACAGCTGGAGTTTGCTCCACAGGTATGCTGGTCTTGGCACGAAGGCTTGCTGGTGCCGCTGGGCACAGTGCACTGGAGACAGCTCTTCGGCATGTCCACTGTTGTGTGTGCGATGCTGGTGAT
>NW_010225784.1:15162-18022 GCF_000690775.1 Eurypyga helias
CCCTGCCCTTGGGTGGCTCTGGGAATGGCTCTCTGCGTTTCCTTCAGCACACCTGACTGTTGCTGAGGGCTGGAGATTCATCTTGGACCTCATACCAGGGTACCCTAGTCCAGCTGAGCTCCTGCACGACAGCAAGAAGGTGAGATTTAGGTCTGGGAGACCTGCCTGGCCCTTGCTGAGCTCAGCACAGCCTTGGCCACTTACAAAGAGGACCCTCGACCAGAGGTAGTTTTCTGGAGCCCATCAGGCCCTCCAGATTGCCTCATCTTTGACAATGTGTGTGTGGCGTGCGAGCAGATAAACCAAGCAGAGATGCACCACTCTTCTCTGTTGTTTCCCTCCAGCTAATCACAGTTCATTTTGAAAGCTCCTATTTTGATCTCGCTGCACACAAGGAAACAGCTCCAAACCCTCATCCCAGCAGCGTGTGGGAACACCGTTGCTGTGCTCACCATCAGCATGCACGGCTTTCTCTCACGTCCTGGGGCTCAGGGCAGAGCTGGCTCGTGGTGCTCCCAGGCTGGCAGGGGCTCAGGCAGCTCCAACACCCTCACAGGCCATCCAGAGGGACCTCATGCTGGGGAGTATGGGTGGAGGTTGCCCCCCAACACTCTGCACCCCTCGGAGATGGGCAGTGACAACAGCTGCTTCCTCAAGGAGAAGGGAGCTGCAGCAGTGGACAAGGAAAGGGGGTCGTATTGCTGGCTGAGGCAGTAGCTGTGTTCACACGTTGCGGCCCGGCCCTTGCACTGGATAAGAGGGAAACGCGTTTCCAAAGCTGAATTGCTGAGAAGACAGTGGGCTGGGCACACGGGTGGGACGGGCAGAGTGAGCTGCTGTGGGGGCGGCTGCCCCGCAGGACAGACGGACGATGTGAAATCATTAGACAGGCGAGTGAGCCGTGATCAAACAGAGCAGAATTACCTGCAAATGCAAAAAATCAAAGCGTGTCGGGGAAAGCGGGAACACAGAAGGGATAAAGAGCTCAGCATTAGCCTAAAAAGGAAGAGCGTCAGGGCAATAATAACTTGCCAGGGCTTTGATTTCTGGTGAATGCCTGCGACGTGAGTGATTTGTTCACTGCTGGTGGAAGATTTTGTTGGGGGTGAGGAGGCCGGAGGAGCAGCCCACGCTCATCGGCTGTCTCCGGGTAAGGAATTGTTTGATGCTGCGGCACCTCTGCCGTCAGAGCGGGGAGAACCGATGGGCTGCTCTGCGTGGGCACTTCAGTCCAGCCGGCAGCATGCAAGGTCCTTTATTGCTGTTTCCTATTAGTATTGTAATTGCTGTTGTTATTATTATTTGTTATTACAGACACCTGCTAAGACACACAGGCCATTTTTTCTGTCTTCCTAAATGCCAGCACCTATTTTGTTAGCCATGAATCTGAGCATGTGTCTGGGTAAGCCACAGCCTCCCCTGCCTGTGTGTGGGTGTGGGGGTGTTCACAGGGGGCTCCTCAGCGTGAAATGGGCCAGGGGTCGGGGGTTGTGTGCACATCTGTAAGACAGACTGTTGTTTCCTAGCCTTCTTGCTCGTTCTTCCATTCTGCCATGCTCAGATCAGGCAAAATCCAGTCCCAGCACATGGAGAAATGTGTTCATCTTTTGGATGCCCATGCCTTGGTGTCTCAGGGCTGTGGGCTGGGTGTGTTTTGTCAAGTTCCTGATAGTCTGTGAAAAGTCAGAGATAAAAGACTTCAATGTGGTGATGTTATCAAGTGCAGAATAACTGACTGAGATTTGGCATCTTGTGCATCGGACTCCTGTCCTGAAGCTTCAAAGGCAGTTTGGGAATCAGGTGCCCAGTGCTCTTTGCAGGAAGACTCAATGCACATTTACATCCGACTCCAAACCACAGGGACAAGGGTAACTTGGGTCAGGCCCCCTTAAAAGCTAGGAAAGATGTTACAGTGTCTCAGTGGGCACTGGGTTGAGCCTTAGGCCAGGGAAGATGTGTAGGTGGAGGGATCCATGATGCACCCTCCGTAAAACAGGGTCAGAGCCAACGCTGCTGTGGTGGGCAGGCAGCCAGGGCACAGGCTGGAGCACTGTTGGCAAAGCTCTTGCAGACCCTGATTTACGCTTGCTGCTGTCTTTCCTTGCACAGAGGTTCACGGAGCAGGTGGGTGATGCTTGGCTTCAGTTGATTCACAAGGTGGAAGCAGGCAGTCAAGGTTCCCACAGCGCCTGAGGTCTGTGTGCTGGCAGAGCACCCTGCTACCTCAGCCATCAGCCCTCCCTGGGCCCTTTCCAGGTGCAGGCATGGCACGTGGCACCAGCTCCGAAACACCACACGTGGCGGGAAGAGCACTGCGAGACCATGGGAAAGTCTGGGTCGCTGATGAGGCTGTAAGTGCTCTTTCAGTTGTCTTAATGTACAAGTCCTTATGAGAAGACTCTGGCTTAATCTCAGCTCACTGGAAAACTGCCGATGACTGGAAATGTCATCAGCTGCCTGTGGGCTAGGCTGGCCCTGAGCTGATAAGGAGCAATGCAGAATAAAAATGTCAACACAAAAGTGGAGAAACACAGAGGCTGGTTGCATCTTTCCTCCATCCTACGCGAAGCAGGGCCCCTCTGCTGCCAGTCCTTCCAGCAGCTGGACTTTCCCTAAAGCCTCAGCGTGAATCTGCTCCCTCTTAGAAGGGACAAAAGTGGCTGATCTCCTCCCTGCAGAGAAAAACTCTGAAAAAGTTTTCGCAGAGAAAACTCTGAGAAAAGCTCTTGCCCCTTACACTAGAAAAGAAGGAGGTAAGTGAACCCAACTTTTGTTGCTTTCTTTAACTTTTTAGTGCAAAGCTTTGAATGTTCTGGGTTGGAACCTTGTTTTCTTGAAGCTGTGGTGGAAGGTAGGGAAA
>NW_010225784.1:18062-18712 GCF_000690775.1 Eurypyga helias
GAGACCCAACCATAAGGAGAGCATTCCCCCACTGACCACCTGGAATGTCTGCTTGGAGCCCTGGGGCACTAGGTTTGGGCAGCAGCTCCTCTTGCCCCTTTGGGGTAAATGCAAAGTGTGCACTCAGGACCCCATAGGAACACCAAACACTGTGGCCCTCCGGCAAGGAGTGCCAGAAGCAGCCGTCTAACCTTCCCTCTCTGGTGGGAGGGACATGCTGACTCTGCAGGGAAAATGGGGAGCAAAGCTCAAACCCTGTGATTTCCGGAGCAGAACAGTGTCTGAAAATGTCACGTGGGCCTTGAATCTGTCTGCGCCTGTTCCCCAAGGTTACAGAGAAAATGAAATCTGAAGAGGTTTAGGGAAATGTACTCACACAGTCCGCAGATTCTGAGTAACCTATTGTGCTGGTTTTTAACTTAGAATCATGAACTCGTGAAAGTGACCTGTAAACATTTCCATCTGTGTTTTAGTGAGGAATCTTCGAAAGAGAGAGAGGAGTTGGGGCGAAGAGAGGCCGAGAGTGATGTACAGGTTTGTGATGTGCAGGTACCGTGGTATTCGTGGATGGTCTTCTAGAGGCTGTACCTTCTGGGCTCGTGCCAACGCTCACGGCATCGCCTTAAAGACGGAGCCCCCGGGCTCCGCCT
>NW_010225785.1:0-385 GCF_000690775.1 Eurypyga helias
CGGGGTGAAGGTGGAGCGTGGCGATGGGGAATTTTGGGGGAAATCCCCATCCCGGGGCAAATTTGGGGTCGGTGTATCCCTGTTCCGGTGAAAACTGGGCTCCTGTGCAAATCTGGGGTTGGTGCATCTTCGTTCCTGTGCGAATCGGGCGTCAGTTCATCCCCATTCTGGTGCATATTTGGATTCTGTGCAAATTTGGGGTCGGTGCATCCCTGTTCTGGTGCAAATTTGGGGTCAGCTCATCCCCATTCTGGTACAAATTTGAATCTTGTGCAAATTTAGGGTCATTGCATCCCTATTCCAGTACAAATTTGGATCTTGTGCAAATTTTGGGTTGGTGCATCCCTATTCCGGTACAAATTTGGATCTTGTGCAAATCTGGGGG
>NW_010225785.1:1451-2218 GCF_000690775.1 Eurypyga helias
CCGGTACAAATTTGAATCTTGTGCAAATTTAGGGTTAGTGCATCCTTGTTCCGGTACAAATTTGGATCTTGTGCAAATTTGGGGTTGGTGCATCCCTATTACGGTACAAATTTGAATCTTGTACAAATTTGGATCTTGTGCAAATTTTGGGTCGGTGCATCCCTATTCCGGTACAAATATGGATCCTGTGCAAATGTGGGGTCGGTGCATCCTCAACTGGTGCAATTTTGGGGTCGGTGCATCCCTGTCTTGGTACAAATCCGGATTCAGTGCAAATCCAGACTTGGTGCATCCCCATCCTGGTGCAAATTCAGATTTGGTGCATCCCCACCCCTGTGCGAATCTGGATCCTGTGGAAATTGAGGTCTGGGCATCCCCACCCCGATGCTAATTCCAATTTGGTGCATCCCTGTCCTGGCACAAGATCCAATTCCTCCCACGCTGGTGCAAACTTGGATCCAGTGCAAATCTGGGGTTGGTACATCCACCCCTCGGTACAGATTTGGGTTTGGTGCATCTCCGTCCCGGAGGAAATCCCTGTCCAGTGCAAATCCAGGGTTAGTGCGTCCCCAGCCTGCTGTGAATCCAGACCTCATGGAAATCCAGGGTCGCTGCATCCCCATCTCAGTGCAAACTTGGGATCGGTGCACCCCAATCCTGGTGTAAATTTGGATCCCACGTAGATTTGGGGCTGGCGCATCCCCGTCTCGGTGCAAATTTGGTTTCGGTGCATCTCCACCCTGGTGCAAATCGGGATCCTCCGCCAA
>NW_010225786.1:0-3848 GCF_000690775.1 Eurypyga helias
AGCCGGAGTTAAACCATGACATCTGTGCATCTTGATGCAATATTTCATTACACAATCACATTGTTTCCTCTGCCTCTTTCTCCACTCATCTGCTTCCTCATTCAGGATGGACAAAGTTTATTAAATGATCCATTCTTCAGTCTTTTTCCTTAGGTGTTTCACAGGCAGCCCTACACTTTTTTTTTCTGTGCATTTTTTGAAGCTTATTCTGAGGAAACATTTGATATATTCATGAAATCTTCTGTGGCGTCCTTCACTACAAATGAATTGAATGAATCGCCTCCAGTCTTTTAGAGGGATGGCATAAAGGCAGTACAATAAAGGTCTGCAAAATCTTGAATGGGATGGAGAGGGTAAATAGGAATATGCTGCTCACTGTTTCTTCTGATTCCAGAGCTAGAGTTTCCTCATGGAAGACAGCAAGAGCTAGACTGAAATCAAACACAAGGAGATGGTTCGCCATGCAGCAGTCAGAAGAGGTGTCGAACTTTTTCAATTATGTTATAGATGAAGTAGGTCAGATGAAACAGGAGAGACACTTGGAAGAGGGATACATTGAGAACTGTTAGAGAGACACAACACGAGACACCCAGAAAGCCTTCTGAGACAGAGCCTTGAGGAATACTTGTATGAAGGTGTCATAAAGGCTTGCCCTGTTCTTGTTTTCACCTGGTCATCCATATGTGGTCACCACAAAAGGCAGGATGCTGGGCTGGATGGATCCTACCCTTCACAGATACAAATAAATATATATTTACAACAGACCTGTGGGTTACTGCAGCAACATTTACTGCCTGTCCTACAAGCCATCACAGTAACTCAACAAGGTCATCCTAGCACTTTCCCCTCTACCGACTAGTCTGCACCTTGCACAGCCAATGACCTATTTCTCAGTCTTCCGCAAAGGACAATCAACCTTTTTTGTTCCCCTAAAGCCTTTACCGCTGCAATAGGTTGAGATTAATGAAAAGTAAGGAGTGAGATAGAGGAAGCTGGATCTTCCATTGTGGTCCTACTCAGCTGTGACATTTAAGAGGCATCACATCTTTGAGGGAACAGATCTTGCCTATACAGATGGGGATGTATTTACCGGTGCCAGCCACAAAACCTATGCTTGCTGTGTTTCAGTGAGTCCATGAGTACATCTCCAATGCAGTGTAATTCAGGGTATGTGATTCCCAGCCTGGTCCAGAAATGAAAACTGGAAACACAAGACACTAATTTTTCGTTGGCAAGTCCCATCTCCATGATCACCAAGATATTCTGCAAGGACATGCGTCATCTGGCCTTCTCTTTGAGGGGACAGAGTATTCCAATACAGGGTTAGGTTATAACTACAGTTGTTCAATCCCATCTTACTCTGAGGGCCCAGTGGTGTTGAAGTGATCTGGGCACACCAGCACCAAACAGACATCTGCATAATGGCTCTGTGTTTAGGAAATCTCCTGCCTACCTCTGAGGACAAGCAAACTGTTTTCTGCTACTGAATATTGCTTTCATCTACTTTTACCTGCTTTACTCCTTAAGCAACTCAAATGATTGAATAATCCCTATCCCTCTGCTTCCTCTTTGCAGACAGTGTATTTCCTCTACTGCCATAACAACAAGCAGCTTTCTGGCCACAGTGCCTAGAGCACAAAGACACTCCCTGCACTGTTTCATTAAAGAAAGAGACTTCCTTATCCAGAAAAAAAAAAAAAAAAAAAAAAAAAAAAACACCACCCACCAACCCAAAAACAAACCCAACACACCAACAAACCTCTTCTGAATTCATTACCAATAGGAGAAAAGTTACTTTCAATTTCAAGTCTGACTACCCTTCTTCCACTGACTCAACAACCAGGTTCTCCAGCATATCATGGGCTAGACAGCAGTGATGGTGGGCTACATACTGGGTTGGACTTCTCTGCATGAGTGTCCTAGGAGGTCTGTCTTCCGAGAACTGACCACGTGTTAACATGCAGAAGTACTTATTGTCATCAGAATTTTTCTGCCCTGTAAAATGCAAGCAAGCAAAAACATAGAAAGATTGTTGGCTGGAGGAAGCTCTAAAAGACAAGCCTCCATTAACTTCCCTCTGGGGACAGTATGCCCCACAGGAAGACCAAAAAAGAGGGACTGAAGAAGGGAAAACACTAACAAGTCTCACCAGCCCTTTTCACTGGGGTAAGAACATAGTAGTTCTCTGGGGAGACCTTATTGCACCTTCCAGTACCTGAAGGGGCTACAAGGAAGCTGGGGGGGACTTTTTACAAGGGCCTGTAGTGACAGGACAAGGGGTAACGGGTTTAAATTGAAAGTGGGGAGGTTTAGATTAGATACCAGGAAGAAATTCTTCCCGGAGAGGGTAGTGAGGCACTGGAACAGGTTGCCCAGAGAAGCTGTGGATGCCCCATCCCTGGAAGTGTTCAAGGCCAGGCTGGATGAGGCTTGGAGCAACCTGGTCTAGTGGAAGGTGTCCCTGCCCATGGCAGGGGGGTTGGAACTAGATGATCTTTAAGGTCCCTTCCAACCCAAACCAGTCTGTGATTCTAGTTGGGGAATCATCAGGTGTACATCCTTGCGGTGCTGTGGCCAGATCAGGTTAAACATTGGTCTGTCCCAAACCACAGTGCCAGCCACTGGGGTTCTGTTTCACTGCCGTGTCCTGTGAAATATCTCAGGCACCACAGCATCGAAGAGACATGTGCAATATGAAGTAGCAAAAGCATCATAGCAGGAGGCTGGGACATGGGTGTGTGGTGCCATTACCCACATGGTATGTCTGTTAAGAGGTGTCTGCAGTTACAAACGTCACAGCAAGGAAAGATGCTCCTAAACAGAGGTCATCCACCCTTCTTAAGGGATGCCAATAAGGTATTGACTGCAAACATACAGACCGGATCTCTCCCAAGGAGACCTGAACCCATAGGCTACCACAGAATGTGCTTTTACAGGATGCTCTGGTCACAACAGGTTAAAATATCTAGGAGTTTTGAAAGCACAATGGAATGCAAGGAATCTGGGGTTTTGGTCAGTGCTTAGGATGTTGTAGCATTTCTGGTGATAAAAATTGCCCAGCATAACAAAGGACACCTGTGGTTATAATCTAGACTTTTGGAACAGCAATTATCCATATGCATCACTCATTCCTTTCTTTTTCTGACATTTCCTTCTGCCTTCTTTGATTACTGCCTTCCCTGAGGAGCTCCCTCTAAAAATTTTTCTTTCTGGACTAGGTAGCCAGCTTCTCCAAGTGGGAGGTCCCGGCTGCCTCTGCTGGAATGGTGGGAAGGGTGAGTGGTGCTGACCATGCCCTTGATGATCCAGCTGGGATTAACATTCCTGCAGATTGCAGATGTTTTTTACCATGATGAGTTTTTATCCTTTCAGCATTGTCAGCTGATGCCAAATTTTCCTTTGGCATGCAGAGTCATGCCACCTGAGATTTTGGGATTTTTAAATCCACAGTCTAGGCAGGAGTGATAAATGCTGACTCCATGTAGGAAAAAGAAACTGGGGAGATACTTTACCAAATATTTAGGTGATAATTACATATTAGGAATAAAACTGACAAGACTCTGTAAGGAACATTAATATGGTTGCTGATTTAAGAATCAAAAGGTAGAAGTGTATATCAGGTTGAATTAGTCTTCAAAAACACATGCATACACCTCTTTAAAGCTGCTGGATCCATAAATTCACAAAAGGCTTTGTTAAACTTCTTTAATAAGTTGTGGACCTGCTTGAACACAACAATTGCAGTAATTACATAATCATAGAATCATAGAATGGTTTGGGTTGGAAGGGACCTTAAAGATCATCTAGTTCCAACCCCCCTGCCATGGGCAGGGGCCACTTTCACTAGA
>NW_010225786.1:4097-4921 GCF_000690775.1 Eurypyga helias
GGAGCCTCCTCTTCTCCAGGCTGAACAAGCCCAACTCTTGCAGTCTTTCATCATAGGAGAGGTGCTCCAGCCCTCTGGTCATCTTCAAGCCTCCTCTGGACTCGCTCCAAGTGGTCAATATCCTTCTGATATTGATGGCTCCACAGCAGGATGCAGTACTCCAGGTGGGGTCTCACCAGAGCAGAGTAATCTCACACGCTGGCCCAATCTTGCTTTTCCCTTTTTCTCTGCTACTGCCAAGCACTGCAGTGCAACTTGCCATAACCCAGGGGGTTGGCTACTAAAAGCAGGTCCCTGTCTTCTGTACAGCGCAGCCTGATTTGAGTGGTGGCTTGATGTGCTAATGTAATAAAATGACAGGAAAGAACTGGTGTGCATATAACATGGGAGAGAACATAAAGGTTCTTCATTTATTTGCCCGTTTTACCTCCCCTACAGCGTCAGCACAGTAGCGCTGAGGAGCACATTGAAGTTGGTTGTTGCTACTCGTACAAAGAGTAGCTACCTAAAAAGGCAAGGGTGTGGACTGGGGTGATGGGTTGCTCAGCTCCGGTGGTTTTCAGCTTGTGATCCCTGAGTCTCTAGATACTTCTCAGAGGACCCACAGGAGGTAACCAAGAAGAGCCACACTTCATTCAGTATGATCCTCTCTAAGGTTCCACGTTGGGTTTGTGTAGTGGGGTTTTGGTAGTGGGGGAGTGGCAATGAGGGAGGGGCTCCTGAAGAAGCTGCTAGAAGTTTCTCTGTCTCCAAGTCAGACCCAGCTCTGGCCAAGGTTCAGCTACATAGCACCTTGGTGGTTAACATACTTAAGAGGGGAAAAC
>NW_010225787.1:0-302 GCF_000690775.1 Eurypyga helias
CAGGAGGAGAGCAGCACCAGTGCATCTGAGGGAAGTCAGCCCATCAAGTGGGGACACTTGTTCGGGTCCAGAAAGGTGCAAAAAGAGCCCAGGCAGCCTAACAGGTAAGGGCAGGGATCGTTTGGGGTGGGAGAGGGCTGGTTAAGCCGGGGTTGTAGCAGTGCAGGTGGAAGTCAGGCCAATAGCTGACCACTGGGCTATACACAGTGGTACACAAAATCAGTCACAGAGTGGTTTGGGTTGGAAGGCACCTTAAAGATCATCTGGTTCCAACCCCCCTGCCATGGGCAGGGACACCCTCC
>NW_010225787.1:631-1157 GCF_000690775.1 Eurypyga helias
AGAGGCAGTGTTGCGAATGAAGAGGTCTGTCACCCCTGCCCAGCCCTGCCAGCCTGCCTTAATTCCTCCCACACCATGGTTCCCTTGACTCCTAACCCTTGCTCAACCCATCTCACGTGCTGTCTCTCCTTTTCTGCCTGATCTCTACCACTGCCTCGCCTTCTAACCCCCCTCTCCAGGGCAGGGGTCCCAGCTGCACAGCCCCCGTCATCACCTCATCCCTCCCAAAAGCACATACTGGGAACAGAACGTGAAGCCTTTGCTGTTGCACAGGGATGAGGAGAAGGTGTGGAGTTGCCCATGTCGCTGAGACTTCCTTGCACTGCCTCTCCATCTGCACCCTTACTGCTCCTGTGGCCATGGGAAAAGTCCTTCCCAGTGTAGGCCAGGATGTTTCTGGAGGATTCTGAGTCCCCACACACCAGCAAAAATCCTGGGCATTGCCGTGCCCTTTCTGCATGGAGCCAGACCTCTAAAGCTTGACCCTGCCATGACAGTGGCTGCTCCCTGCCCTCAGGTACATGTC
>NW_010225787.1:1241-1750 GCF_000690775.1 Eurypyga helias
GCTTGGGGCGAGAGGCAGCCCCTGAGCCGGCCCCCCCCCAGCCAGAGCCACCCGATGTGTCCCCCATGGCACCACCAACCCGGCGACTGTCCCCCAACCCTCCCTGGTGAGTGGCACCGTGTGGCCATCCTGCAGGTGCTGGGACATGGTGGGTTGGGGTCTGCATGGCTCTCCCTGGCCCCCTTTGTGCTTGTGGACTGGGGGATGGTTCAGGGCAGAGACGCAGCTTGTGCATCCGTCCACTGCAGCACCCGATGTGTCCCCCATGGCACCACCAACCCGGCGACTGTCCCCCAACCCTCCCTGGTGAGTGGCACCGTGTGGCCATCCTGCAGGTGCTGGGACATGGTGGGTTGGGGTCTGCATGGCTCTCCCTGGCCCCCTTTGTGCTTGTGGACTGGGGGATGGTTCAGGGCAGAGACGCAGCTTGTGCATCCGTCCACTGCAGCCTGCAGGCGGGGGCAGCTGAGGGGCAGCTGGGAGCCTGGCTGGGGCGGGGGGGAGGCTGG
>NW_010225787.1:1863-2101 GCF_000690775.1 Eurypyga helias
GCGGTGGTCCCTGGGCTGCACCGGGGTAACTGTCTTGTGCCCAGCTAACCCTTCCTCCCCTCCCTCTGCCTGCAGCGAGGTAAAAGCTCTTTGCCATCACATTGCCACCGAGGCAGGACAGCTGAGCTTCAACAAGGGGGACATCCTGCAGGTCATCTCCAAGGTGGATGGTGACTGGCTGCAGTGCAGCCTCGGCTCCGCGGAGGGACTGGGGGCCATCATGGTACGCACCCACCCC
>NW_010225787.1:2219-3025 GCF_000690775.1 Eurypyga helias
CAGTAACCGTAGGTGGTTCCTTCTTGCTCTTCCTCGTGCAGCTGCCAAAGGCCGACTCGGCCCCCAGGGTCTTGTGCGAGCTGCACCTCGTATTGCCAGTGCATGCAGCCACACCAGGGTCGCCTGAACCCCCTCCACTCCGTCTCCAGCACCCGTAGGCCGTGGACTCGTACATAGCAGGAACCCAAGCAGTCCCTGACAGGGCGGTTTCCCGCTGGGGGGTGCAGGATGCTGGCTGTCCCCTCCCCGGGGGGGGCAGAGCAGCCTGCAGCCTTCAGCGTCCCTGGCCTTGTCCGCAGGGGTGGGAGCACCGTGCGTTGGCAAGGTCCCTGCAAGGCTGGGCTGGTGGGTTGCTTTGCGGTTGGTTTGGGGGCTGCCACGTAGGTTCCCCCGCGCTGGAGCAGCCCTGTCTGACGTGTTACAGTGGTGCGTGGTGCGTTGTACCGGGCCAGGCGTCCTGGCACTGCCATGCGTTCCACCGGGCAGCCGGGCACTGCCATGCTGGGGCTGTGCCGGGCCACGGCTGGGGCAGCGGGATGGGGTTATGTGTGTGCGTGCGGAGCAGAGGGACGCGTGGGGTCGTGAGGAAGGCGCGTGGATGTTCGGTGTTACGTAGGTCCGGGATGGGTAGTGCCAGCCTGTGCAGAAATAGGTGCTTTGGGGGGTGGCCCCGTGCCCTCTACGCTGAGCAGGGACCCAGTGTCTGGGAAGCCCTGGGATGCTCCGTGGAGGAGGGGTTTGGAGGGGATGGGGTGAGGGCAGGGTCCCTGACTGGGCTAGGGATGCTCTTTGGAGTTGGGGGCGGT